>NC_142946.1:5487804-5497804 GCF_046866305.1 Octopus bimaculoides
TTCTGTCGTGCGGTTGGTTGCCTTACTTTTTTGGATATACAATATCTAAGAAAGCTAAGAAAGTTGGTTCCTGCTTCTATGGGGTTCCTTAACAGGCTAGAAATAACAGCTAGAAAGAAAAGAAATCACCTTGTCACAATCTGTAAAGTATATAAAGAAAATGAGATGGAAAAGAAGAAAAAGCAGAAAAGAAAAAGTGGTCCCTCCTTCCCCCTCCTTCCCCTCCTTCCCCCTCCCCCTCCCCCCTCCCCCTCCACTCACCCCTCCACTCACCCCTCCACTCACCCCTCCACTCACCCCTCCACTCACCCCTCCACTCACCCTTCCCCTCACCCTTCCCCTCACCCTCACCCCTCCCCTCACCCCTCCCCCTCCCCCTCCCCTCCCCCTCACCCCTCCCCCTCCCCCTCCCCTCCCCCTCACCCCTCCCCTCACCCCTCCCATCCCTCCCCTCACCCCTCCCTTCTCCCCTCTCTCTACCTCCCACCCACCTACCCTCCCCTCACACCCTCACACCCTCCTCCACCCTCACACCCACCCTCCTCCCTCATCCTACCCACCCTCCTTCACCCCCCTCCCACCACCCCACCCTCCTTCATCCCCTCCTCCCCTCCCCTCCCCCTCCTCCCCTCCTCCCCTCCTCCCCTCCCCCTCCTCCCCTCCCCCTCCTCCCCTCCCCCCTCCTCCCCTGGTAATTTATGAAAATGAATCCAGGATATAATAAAGATAAATTTAGAAGGGAGAAAACTCTGATGTTACCAACAACTTAGAAGGGAGAAAACTCTTCTTTCTGATTTAAATAAAGCTCCACTAGCCAAAAAGAACCCCAGACAAAATTAACGACACGGTGTCACTTGAAGTGGAACAGATTTGCACTGTTTGTAAGGCAAATTTCCAAAGATTGCTCATGCACAGAAAAAAAAGAAGTGGCCAAGCTTTGAATAGGAGCAGATGACGTCGTACGTACATATGAACGAATGAAGCAAAAAAAGGGGGGGAAAAAAAAAATGGAAAACTATGCACAAGTACATAGATATATGTCGGAGGGGGAAATCCTAGCAAACTTCGATCGTAGTTTTCTAACCATGAAACTGTGATTCAAGGGAAATAATTAACGAAGAGTAAGACTGGAATTTAGAGTTATTTCCCTTGTAAAATCAATTCTTTTGGTTTTTTTAACGAGTCACATCGCAAGCTCTGTGTGAAGTTGAGAGGTGGCTGAATCGTTAACACGTCGGGTAAAATGCTTAGCTGCATTTCGCCTAAGTGTCGGATTGAACTTCGGCCGTGGAGGGAGGTGTAGTCTAGCATAAGTGCTGGATTAAACGTCGGCTGTTGAGTGATGGGGCGAAGTCTAGCCTAAATGCCGGATTAAACGTAGATCAAGACTAAAATACTTGCGGACAGTCACTTTCCTCTTTGGCCAAGTCTTCATTAACTTCTAATGTTGTTTAAAGGCGATGGTAAGAGTAGGGAGGAGGAAATGCTCTCCTTGCATGAATCTGCTGAAAATATATATATATCATGATTTTTATTTCAGTATACCTATGACGAGATTTTCTTTCGGATAAAAACCACTGCATCATGTCTAACGACAGTATATATACCTTAACTATGATACATAGGTAGCTATTTTAATTTCCTGTGTATGTGTGTGTACGTGTGTGTGTGTGTGTATGAAAGACGCTGGAGTGGCTGTGGGGTAAGTAGCTTGCTTACCAAACCACATGGTTCCGGATTCAGTCCCTCTGCGTGGCACTTTGGGCAAGTGTCTACTACTATACTCTCAGGCCGACCAAAGCCTTGTAAGTGGATTTGGTAGACGGAAACTGAAAGAAGCTTGTCGTACATATATATATATGTGTGTGTGTGTTTGTGTGCGCGCGCGCATGTGTGTATGTATGTGTGTGTGTGTGTGTGTGTGTGCGTGTGTGTCTGTATGTGTGTGTATGTTTATGTGTCCTAGTTTGTTCCCCCAACATTGCTTGACAACCGATGGTGGTGTGTTTATGTCCCCGTTACTTAGCGCTTCGGCAAAGACGCCGATAGAATTAGTAGCAGGCTTACAAAAAATAAGACATGGGTTCGATTTGATCGACTAAAGGCGGTGCTCTAGCATGGCCGCAGTCACATGACTGAAACAAATAAAAGAACAAAAGATATGTATGTATGTGTGTGTGTGTATATATATATATATATATATATATATATATATACATATGGGGTGCATGCGTGCGTCAGTGTGTGCGTCTGTGTGTATTAGTATTTACATAGGAGTTAAGCGTTTGTGTACACTCACTCATCAATCTATTTTGTACATCGAGCTCTTGGAGCGTGGGAGGAGGCGAAAGATACGAGTCACTTGTAACTTTGTCAACATTGTAATTGTTTAAACATATTGTTTTCTTAATCAGAGTTGTTGTACGGCTTTTTTTCAGTTCTCTACTCCACTCTCTGTTGTGTTGGGGGATTTGTGTGACTGTCGGCTAAAGTGACAAGCATAGAGACACACACACACAAAAAAGAGATAGACAGACAGCAATACACAGGTGAATACATACGTAGATAGAAAGATGGACAGAGACAGACAGACAGGCTGACAGACAGATAGATAGATAGATAGATAGATAGATAGATAAATGGTGAGACAGACAGACAGACAGACAGATAGATAGATAGATAGATAGATAGATAGATAGATAAATGGTGAGACAGACAGACAGACAGACAGATAGATAGATAGATAGATAGATAGATAGATAGATAGATAAATGGTGAGACAGACAGACAGACAGACAGATAGATAGATAGATAGATAGATAGATAGATAGATAGATAGATAGATAGATAAATGGTGAGACAGACAGACAGACAGACAGATAGATAGATAGATAGATAGATAAATGGTGAGACAGACAGACAGACAGATAGATAGATAGATAGATAGATAGATAGACAGATAGATAGATAGATAGAAACAGACAGTCAGATAAATCGATCGCTAGATAAATAGATAAACAGTGAGACAGATAGATAGGTAAATAGACAAAAATACATTCATACCTAAAGGGCGTGTACTCGGAAGCCATACACGCACACACATGCATAGAAACTAATAGATATATATGCGTGTGTGCGCGTCTATGTATGCAAGTTTGTATGCGTGTATGTATGCTTGCATGTGTGTATGTATGTATATATATATATATGTATGTATATGCATGTATAAACATACATATATATATATATGCAGTAACGCTTATATATATATATATATATATATATATATATATATATATATATATATATATATATATATATGTATATATATACTTAGAGACTGACACACACAGACAGAGAAGGGTGGGTTATGAGAACGAGGCAGACGTCTGTCTTGTCGTCTGCCTCTTTCATTTTCTGTCTGCCTCTATTTCAATCTGTCTAAACGTACACCATCCTATACAATTAGCTATCCTCTCGGAAGCATTCCTTACAATCTATCAATCTATTCATTGATCTGTCAATCTTCGCTGTCGAGCTGTCAGTCAGATTGCAATAATATTACTCAATGAGCTTGTGTTTTCTTCTCATTACCACATTATTGTTAATTATTTAGATCAATTAATTAGTTTTGTCTTCCACAACCCCATTGTATATGCTGATATTAGCTTGTCCAATAATCTTATTGACAAAGTCATTACTCTCTGTCCATATGTGTGTGTGTGTGTGTGTGTGTGTGTGTGCATGCATATATCCATACACACACACGCACACGCACATACAAATACATACACACACACAAACACACACACACACATATATATATATATCATGATAGATCGCTAGCCACTAAACCTTTTTTTAATTTTCTCTCCCTGTTTATTTCTTCGTGTTCCTTTCTGTTGAAGAGCGTAGGCTCGAAACGTAAAAGACTTTTTCACACCCTGAGCGTTAAACTTCGTGTTTTGTTTTGTTTTGTAAATTCTCACTACATGCATATATATATATATATATATAAACAGATGCACACACACACATGCGCGCGCGCACAGACATATGTATGTATATATATACAGAGTCGACCACAATATACTGTTAAGGAAATTATTCAACGGTAAAGTCGGTGGAAAGCTACTTCAATGGATTAAGTATTTCTTGTTATCCACTCTAGACCAGCAAAAGTCGTCAACGGAGTCCTATTTATATATATATTTTTTTATAGTTTCAGCTTGGAGCTGCGGCCATGCTGATGCACCGCCGTTAGGAGAGAGCCAGTCGATTAGGTCTGCAACTGGAACTTAATTTATCGACCCCGAAAGGATGAAAAGCAACGTCGACCTCGGCGGAATTTGAACTCAGAACATAAAGACAGACGAAATACCTGGTAAGCATTTCGCCCGGTGTGCTAACGTTTCTGCCAGCTCGCACATATATATATATATATATATATATATATATATATATATATATATATATATATATATATATATATATATATATATATATATATATATATATATATATATATGTATGTGTGTGTTTATGTGTCTGTGTTTGTCCCCCCCCCCCATCGCTTGACAACCGATGTTGGTGTGTTTACGTCTCCATAACAACGGTTCTGCAAAACTGCAGTGGTTTTGCCCTTAGAATTAAAAATATGTCACAAACATATCTTAGCTAACCCAAAGTTAACTTATGCCTAAACATCGCTTGGCCCTGACGCTACTCCATTATCTATTTCTTATCTAAAAGTCTCAATAAGATTTTATTCAAAAAGGATTTGGCATCAAGTTCTAACAAGCCAAAACGACTTCGCAGACGGTGAACTACTTGTGATTTCGCCATACATAAGCTAAAAACATATAAAGTGTCTTAGAAATCGGTTAATAAAGCGATAAATGCAAAATCTCCGAGGGGACGTAACTTGGTAAGAATGATAGACATCCAATGAAGTTGTTCAGTGAATCAGAAGAGACTTTCACAAGACCGGAACAATTCGAGTGTTTGCGCCGTCCTCGCCAATATGGCATTTTGAATATTATTCATTACTTTCGCTACATTAAGTTGTTTGCGTGATATACGTATGCATGTAGGCATGCATGTAGGCATCCATGTGTATGTACGTATGTATGTATTTATGTATGTATGTATGTATGTATGTATGTGTGTATGTATGTATGTATGTATGTCTGTATGCATGTATGCGTGTATGTATGTATGTATGTATGTATGTATGCATGTATGCGTGTATGTGTGTATGTGTGTATGTATGTATGTATGTATATATGTGTGTGTGTGCATGTATGTATGTATGTATATATGTGTGTATGTATGTATGCATGTATGTATGTGTGTGTACGTATGTATGTGTGCATGTATGCATGTATGCGTGCATGCATGTATGTATGTATAAATATATATACGTATTTATATATATATATAATACACACACACATATATATAAATATATACATACATATATGTGTGTTTGTGCTTGTGTGTGTGTGTGTGTGTGTGTGTGTGTGTGTGTGTACAGATATAGATATACACACTCACACAAACACACACCATACATGAATGTATTTGTCTATTTATTTATATGTGCGTTTACTGACATAATACTCCGAAAAAAAAAGGAAATATAAGAAACGCGAAATAACAATAAAAATGAAAAATAACAAAAAAGAAAAAAAAAATTCCGACGCACGATCATTGAATATTTTAGCTTGTTTGAATATGTTGCATGTTGTAATTAATTTTGGAAGCAAAACTATCATCTTACATATAAAACGAGTGACACTGAGACCTTCTGCTTAGAAACACACTCGCACGCATTCCTACACGGACAGGCGCGCGCGCAAATACGCATCGACGGATTGGCGTAATTATAGTTGTGATGTTTCGAAGTCTTGTTCGTGTTGGATGCATATGTTAAATACGTCATTGGGTAATCACGTCGGATTTGGTTCCATCTCTCTAAAAGGCACGCTGGGTGAATGTTTCTAGCTGTAGCTTATGACTGACCAATGAATTTTGAAGCGGAATATGGTTAACGGAAACTGCAAGGAAACTCGTCACACATACATACATACATAGGAGTGGCTGTGTGGTATGTAACTTGCTTGCCAATCACATGGTTCCGGGTTCAGTCCCACTGCGTGAAACCTTGGGGAAGTATCTTCTACTATAGCCTGGACCGACCAAAGCCTTGTGAGTGGATTTCGTAGACGGAAACTAAAGGAAGCCCGTCGCATATATATACATATATATATATATATATATATATATATATATATATATATATATATATATATATATATATATATATATATATATATTGAAATTTAACAAAAGTACAGTAAACGGAAATATTGTAAAAAACATAGCAAACAGAAAATTCCGAGTGTATTCCTCATCAGCCAACTTTCAAAAGATCATTACAATTTCGCGCCTTAACGTTGATATTGTTCACTCTTGGTGGCGCCAGTAGTAAAAAGCCACTGGGAATAGCTAATGAATGTACTGGGCAGTGACGAAAACAAACATGACAAAATAAAACATACATGTACAACAAAAAAATGCAGTGTGGCCACAAAGCAGACTGGCATGGGGTAACACAAAGGAAAATGAAAATGTCCTGTAGGACTGGAGACTAGAGAAGGACAAATAGAAAGCCAGAACGAAGGAAGTGGTAAATTATTAGGGAGGGAAAGAGAGGGAAAGAGAGTGAAAGGGAGGTAAAAGAGAGGCAAAGAAAGAGAACGAATCAGAAATAGTTGCTGCACCAAAAATTTTCAAAGAATATTTTACAAATGAGTAAAAAAAAAGCAGGATTGCGTTCCGTCTCCGTCTACCAGATTCACTTACAAGGAATTGAGGGTGGGGGCCGGACCTAATACTAAAAAAAAAAAAGGAAAAAAAAAACCCACTTGCACAAAGTGTTGCGCTGTGGGAATGAACCCCCAAACCACAGAGTTACAGAGCAAGCTTCTTAACCGCAGAGCCATGTCAGCGACTTAAACCTCTTTTTTTCCTATATGTCCATTATTGCAAATTCCGTTTTCAGCCATGTTTTTGTTTGCCACAAATTCTAATAAAAATCAGCCATTTTCTATTTTAATAAATATTTTTATGTCTTCTGTTTTAATAAATATTTTTTCCCCTGTCATCTATTTTAATAAATATTTAATATCAAGAATATTCATGAGATTAGGGGATGGCGCGTGGCTTAGTGGTTAAGGGGTGTTACGCTCATGGTCATTAGATTGTGGTTTCGATTCCTCGACCAGGCGATGCGTTGTGTTCTTGAGAAAAAACACTTCATTTCACGTTGCTCTAGTCTACGCAGCTGACAAAAATGAACAATCCTGCAACTGACCGGTGCCTCGTCCAGGGGGAAATATATAGACCGGAAAACGGGACCATTGTATATATATTCTTTTACTTGTTTCAGTCATTTGACTGCTGCCATGCTGGAGCACTGCATTTAGTTGAGCAAATCGAACCCAGGACTTATTCTTTGTAAGTCTAGTACTTTATTCTATCGGTATCTTTTGCCGAACCGCTAAGTTACGGGGACGTAAACACACCAGCATCGGTTGTCAAGCGATGTTGAGGGGACAACAAACACAGACATAGACACACACACACACACACACACACACACACATATATATACGACGGGCTTCTTTCAGTTTCTGTCTACCAAATCCACTCACAAGTCTTTGGTCGGCCCGAGGCTATAGTAGAAGACACTTGGCCAAGGTGCCAGCCACGCAGTGGGACTGAACCCGTAACCATGTGGTTGGTAAGCAAGCTACTTGCAAAACAGTCACTCCTGCGCCTAAAATAAGCGGTACCTCTCGCTTTTGCTTACGGGAAATGTTTTGAATATGCCAATAAAGCTTCTATTCCATTAAATGTTTACGAAGTTGAATAACAGAGGTTCGAATGCCAGGACAGAAGGTTTCTCTGGAAATCTTAAATGAATTGAAGGAAGTAAATTTTCAAAAAGGAGAGAAAAGAGTTGAATTGAAAAATCGAAATTGCTTAATATAAACGAAGCAGCTGTTTGAAAATTGAAACGAAACGAAGAAAAAAAATCTGAGCTAGTACAATCGCAGGATCTTCAAAAACTACTGTGAAATATATATATTATTCATGTGATGTATAAATGTATCATGATGGGGAGAATGAAAGATAGAATCCAATATGTCAGCCGTACCCATATATATATATATATATATATATATATATATATATATATATATATATACTTTACTTGGAAATGGATGCGTGGCGTTCAATCATATAATAATATAAATAATATATATATATATATATATATATATATATATATATATATATATATATATATATATATATATGCATATATACACACAAATGTGTACATACTTACATATAGATGTATATACATATGCATATATGGGTACAGGACGTCATAAAATGTAAACAACACGAAATACGAAATAGGAAAACATGGAATACGAACTCTTTTGCGAATAACGAAAGAAACAAATGGAAAACGAGACAAGTAACATAAAGAACGACCCTTCATCAGTTGTCGGCTGTTTCATCTGCCCCACATTTCCAGCAAATACACACACACACACACACACACACACACACACACACACACACACACATATATATATACATACACACGGACACAGACATATACAAACATATACTAATTTCGTTTACGCATAGCGATACTTATAACTAGTTGTTAGAACTCTGTGTGCATATGCATTAGAGCACGTATATATATGTGTGTGTATGTATATATATATGTGTGTATATGTATATATGTGTGTGTGTATATATATATATATATATATATATACGTGGATGTGTATGTGTGTTTATATATATGTGTGTATGTATATGTATGTCTGTGTGTATATATATGTGTGTATGTATGTATATATATATATGCGTGTGTGTATATATATATATATGTGCGTGAATATGTGTATATATATATGTATATATATATATATATATATATATATATATATATATATATATATATATATATATATATATAAATATGTATATTTACGGAGATAAGTATGCACACACACACAATCACACATACACACTCACATACACGTAGACACATACACAAGCACGCAATCACACACATACTCATAAACGAAGCTTGCCTCGAAAAATTTCCCCGTTTTAATTTGCAAGAAATCGTGTGTTGATAGCAAAGTTATTTATAATATGTATTAATCTCTTAATATGTCGCCGTACATTGCACTATTCGCCGGAAGCCTTTTCCATGGAAATTTAATTCTCAAGTTCGTCTATTATAATTTTGCTGTCGTTTTTGTTGCTGTTGTCTGCTTTTATTATTTGTTTCTTCTGTTTGTATTTAGTTTTGGTTTGTCTGTTTCGTTGGAATCTTGCTTCTCTGCTGTTATCGTGTTCCAGAACTTTTGATTTTCGTGTTGATGCGATGCTGAATTGGTGTTTCCCTTTCAGGGATTTTTCATGTTTAGTTTAGAAACGATCGCTAACACACACACACACACACACACACACACACACACACACACACACATGTTAACATTAGGATTCGCACATATGTATAATCTATCTATCTATCTATCTATCTATCTATCTATCTATCTATCTATCTATCTATCTATCTAATTACCTGCCTGTCTGACCGTCTATCTAGATGTCTGCCTATGTGTCTGTTTGCGTCTGTCTGTCTGTCTGTCTGTCTGTCTGTCTCTCTCTCTCTCTCTATCTATCTACCTATCTATTTGTCTGCCTATCTGTCTGTCTAATTATCGATTTATACATCAATCAAACTCCCCACTCGCTATATATATATATATATATATATATATATATATATATATATATGTATATATGGGAGAATATACAAATAATAACAACAGACGAGGACAGGTGGTGTAAATAACAAAAGGATATATTAGTATGACGCTCGGGAATACGGAAA
>NC_142946.1:5507804-5520304 GCF_046866305.1 Octopus bimaculoides
ATGTGCGTCTATGTATATGTATGGATTAGTGTTATCTCTTGTAAGAGATAAAGCTAATCCAGTTATATATTTTAATACGCTGTCTCGGTTGTTGATTTGCGATTGCATCACTCTTTCGATATCGAATTGTCTTTCTCACTCTCTCCTTTTGTGTCTCATATCCTTCCTCTTTCTCCTCCTATATATATATGTGTGCGTGTGTGTGTGTGTGTGTATACAGATAAACACACGCATATATATATATATATATATATATATATATATATATATATATATATATATATGCGTGTATGTATGTATATGTATATATACACACACAACATATATGTTTACATGTATGTGTATGTATAGAAATACGCGAAGAAACGAAAAAGAAAAGCATAAAAAGAAAAAACAGCGTAGCACTCAATACATGTAATTGAAGTTCAATTTGATATCAAGCTGATCAGCTCAAAGCCTTGAAGCGAAAGATGTCCATCTACGCCTTTTTACGAGTGTGTACATATGTATGTATGTATGTATGTATGTATGTATGTATGTATGTATGTATGTATGTATGTATGTATATATATATAGAAATGTAAGGTCTAGGCATCGAGGTGTAGGAAGAAAGCTAGCCTCAAGCAATCGGTAGTAAATATAAAAAAGACAACAAACATCATTTATAAGAGTACAGTATTAACTGCCAACTGTATCTACACTTATATCCGTTCATGTAGCACCACCTTCAAAACCAGAGTGAGCAACCACGACTCCAGCTTTAAGTCCGAAACAAAATCTAACAATACATCGTTATCTCAGTTTATCAATAAACTAATGTTTACACTACCAAATGGTGCATTGTCACTCACGCCAAATCATACAGCAGCTATAAGAGGTCTTGGCTATTTTGCAATCCACGGATTGTATTAACGAACGCAACAGTATAATCTTTACCTGCAAGCATCGGTCACTAGATCTATTCTCAAAACAGAAATAACAAAAATCCCACCCCGATATTAAACTCTCTACCCCTATGTATTAAACCAACGATATATCTTCTCTTTAATTCCTTATTGTCATTTACATACTTCTCTCAGTATTTTTCTTTACCATCTAAAAGTTTTTCTCTCATTTCACCTCCCTCCTCCCTCTTACCCCCCTCTTTCCTAAACTTACAAGAACATATGCCTACATACACCTCTACTACGTCATACTGTAGACATACAGCACACAACATACATTTCTCAACTGAAAACCAGTAGTAACCGCCATAATTCTTATCCCATTCTTTCTTGCTTTCTTCACGCATATACATTCTTGTCACCCCTTGACCAAAAACATTTCCCTACCCTCTTCTTTCCACTTCATTTTTTTCTAATACCACTCCCCTTGCTGATTTCTTTGATTCGGCCTAAACAACCGTATTGAATACTGCCGGTAATCTGACCGTGCAGAAATTCCTCATTCTATCTTGCTTTCTTCATGCACACTTTTACCCCCCCCCCCCCCCCCCTTGATCAAAAATGTCTCCCCAACCTTTTCCTTTCACATTATCTTCCTAGATATGTTTGTCAGCCTCTGTCTATGTATGTATGTACGAATCTATCTATTCATCTATATTTACATAGAAAGGTAAGCTCGCTCTCTCTCTCTCTCTCTCTCTCTCTCTCTCTCTCTCTCTCACACACACACACACACACGCATGTTTCAATATAAGCCTAACTCTGCTACAATTTTTAAAACTTTTTTATGACAGATATTTCATATTTCATATTTTCGTGTCAGTTTATATATTCCAGCGTTCATACTGTCGCAACTTGTAACACTGGATATGCATTTAGCAACTTTATTGCACCGAATTACCTGCAAGAAACCATCTATAAAAAGAAAAAAGGCTTTTCCTCCATATATATATGAATATTCGCGCGTGTGTGTGTGTACGTTATATACATATATACATATATACATATATACATATATACATATACAGACACAAAGAAATATACTTACACACGCATACATACATACATACATACATACATACATATACACATGCACACGTTCACACATATACACACACATAACTAGAGGGCAACAAGTAGAAACTTCGAAGTTACTGACTTGTTAACCTTTTCCTTGCAAAATTGAATAAACATGAGCAATCTTACAGTTTAATGTTAAATTGTTTTTCTCTACTTCACATAACAAGCATCAATATGTATGAATGTATGTAACATAATCCGAATATACAAAATATATATTAAAAGTCAGGGTACAATATGTACCTGTTTGCTAGAAAGAAGAGTTAAAAACTCTCCAAAACCACTCACATATATATTTAAAAAAAAGAAGAAAAAGCTTAGCTGACGAGCTTTAAGTGTTCAACACAGAAAGCGAAATCAATTGATACGTGGATATCTACACTTCTATTTGTATTTTTACAAATGGGAAGATTATTTCTAAATATATTTGTTATATTCTCCGTACGTGTTTACAGCTAGAGAGAGACGCGTGGTTTTGAAGTTTTAAATCTTGTTTCGAGCGAACAAGTGCATATTGTAGCCTGAATTTTAATATATGTGGATATATATAATATTTGTAAACAAACCGGTTGGCTTTGTATTTTCGGAGATGGAGGGATTATGGAAGTCTTTTAGTACATAATAACTATATAATAATATGCAATAATAAGGCGTAGAAGTGGCTGTGTGGTAAGTGGCTTGCTTACGAACCACATGGTTCCGTGTTCAGTCCCACTGCGTGACACCTTGGGCAAGTGTCTTCTACTATGGCCTCGGGCCGACGAAAGCCTTGTGAGTGGATATGGTAGACGGAAACTGAAAGAAGCCTGTCGTAAATATGTATAGATATGTGTGTGTGTGTGTGTGTGTGTGTGTATGTTTGTGTGTCTGTGTTTGTCCCCCAACATCGCTTGATAACCGATGCTGGTGTGTTTACTACGCCCCCGTAACTTTTGGACGTTTCGTGCACAGGTTTTCATCAGAAGGTCCAGAGAGAGGGGAAAAAAAACGTAGTCCATATTTTATATGTAAATATAAAATAGTAGTCCATATTTTATGTCTTTACTACTTTGCTATCATTTACCTGCAACCTATGGAACCCTGTTTACATAATGCCATATCTTTGACCCGTTAGAAATATAATGGAATTCACACTTTAACTTAGTTCTTTCGTCCTTTCTTTTTTCTCCCCAGAATATGTTTCTTCTAAGTGGATGGAGTATTCCGTTTCCGCGTTTATTTTTCTTTCTTTTCTTGTTCTTTTTCTTTCGTAATGCAAGCTGAAAGTTTGGTTCTTAGATTTTCCTTTACATAAGGCGTACAGTATTTCAGTTTTCGGTGCAAATATCTATGTTTTATGATAATGTATTTCGAAACGAAGACATTTCCCTAATCTACACATTTATATTTTTGCATTTCTGTACGTCTTTCATATATATATATATATATATATATATATATATATATCCATATATATATGTATATGTATATGTATGTGTATGTGTGTGTGTGTGTGTGTGTGCGTGCGTGCGCGTGTGTGTTTGTAAAATACATTATAAATATATATGTGTAGGTATATATATAGATATGTATATATGTGGGCATGTGCGTGTATATATATATATATATATATATATATATATATATAGGCATATATATACACATACATATCTATCTATTTATACGCTCATAATACCTGAAATATTAAAAGTCTTATCGTGTTGGCGTAAGTTTGATAGCATTAAGTTTAAAACAATTACAATAAACAAGCAAACACATTTATTAATATATATATATATATATATATATATATATATATATATATATATATATATATATATATAGTAATGCATATGCACGTACGTGTATATATATGTATATATGTATAGATATGCATATGGAGAGAGAGAGAGAGAGAGAGAGAGAGAGAGCAAGGTACAGAGTTAGAATCAGAGATAACAGAGATTCTATCTATCTATCTATCTATCTATCTATCTATCTATCTGTCTGTCTGTCTGTATGTCTGTCTGCCTGTATGTCTGTCTGATATATATATATATATATATATATATATATATATATATATATATATATATATATATATATATGTGTGTGTGTGTGTGTGTGTGTGTGTCACATATTATATTACAGATAAATTCCTCTATTTACATAATATCGAGGTCTCATTCATTCTTTTGTTGTCATACTATTGCTATTAATATACATACATATATATATATATGTACGCACACACATACATACATCACTCATCTCTGTCATTGAAGTTTTTAGTCAAACAAATCACCTCTAGTGTTTATTTTAGGTTTGGTACTTCAAATATCAAACACTTTCTGCTGAAGCGTTAAGTTTCTGGGTCATAAAGGAACCAACACCCGTTGTCAAGTGGTGGTGGAGAGACCCACGGATTCTACCAGACACAACTCCATGACCTTGGTCGACCCAGGGTTATAGGAGGTCCAAAAGTGTAGAAACAACAAAAGACAAAGATAGGTAAGGGAACAACAAACACGGTGTATCAGTTTGACGCTGAGGAAAAATGGGAGAAATCTTCGACGTTTCGAGCATACGACCTTTTACTGAAAGGAATGACGTGAGAAAACAGATGGGAAGAAGAAAAGGGAAAAGGGAGAGAGAAAAAATGTGCCTGGATTGCTGGCTGTCCCAGTTGTTACGTTGTGGGATCGATCCCAAAGCTAGCTGATTGCGAAGAGTTCGTCTTAATCTCAGAGACATGTTTGCGACAATATTCTGAAGTATAAGGGAGACTTTAGAAGTGTTGCTGTTAAATATCTAGACATAAGAAAGACTTAGAAATGCAAAGAAAAAAATATTATAGTATAAATATACTTTTTGTTAAATTGCATTTTCAACTGAAAAAGTTGCCAACAAAATGCCTTAAAAAAAAACACAGAGTAAAACAATTTGTTTTTTACCCCGAAAGACAAGTAACATTTTTTTTCGATAGTTGACCAAAAATTTTTAAGCTTTTTTCGCGTCATTTTGCGGAGATGGTAAGAGTTGAAAGTTGAATAACAATAGTTCAGAGTTATGTCGATAAAAAACTCGTTTCATATGAATTAATTAACTGAAATGTAAGACCGTTATGGAAGCTTTTGGTTTAAAACAGAAATTTAGATAGAAAACAACCTTAGCAAGGCAAAGACATGTATGCATGTGTGTGTGTGTGTGTGTGAATATGTGCGTATTCTGCGTAAGTTAAGAATCTGTGACGAGAGGAAATCTTCTAGATATAATTATAAGTTTTCACCGTATCTATTGACTACGGAAACTAGTCTAATGTTGGGGCATATAAATGGACATTAATACATGTGGAAAAAAAGTGTATATATTATCTTTTACTCATTAGACCGCGGCCATGCTGGGGCACCGCCTTGAAGAATTTAATAGATTAAATATGACTCAACCATGATTATAATTTGATATATTCCAAATATTGAACTCACATATACACAATCGCACGCACATGTATATATACATAAAAACATAAGTATAAATATGCACGTACGTATGTATATATATATATATATATATATATATATATATATATATATATATATATATATATATATATATATATATATTTATATATATATATATATATATATATATATGTATAGCTCTCTCTCTCTCTCTCTCTCTCTCTCTCTCTCTCTCTCTCTATATATATATATATATATATATGTATATATATATATATATCAGTACATATTTATATGTATAAGTATATAATCATGTTTATTAATTGATTATGTGTGTACACACACACACACACACACAATGACGTGATACATTCACACACACACATACATATACACATACGGTACATATATATATATATATATATATATATATATATATATATATATATAATATTATATATATATATATCTTACTTGAAATTCATCTGACTTTCATTTGACATGTTTAAATGTCTCAACACACACACACGTACACGTACACGCACGCACACACACACACACACACACACACACACACACACACACACACACACGCACACACACAAATAAACAAATTATGTATTTTTTTATTAATGTTAGTTAAGAAGGAAACATTTTAATACACAGCATTAAAACATTTCAATAGACATGACAAGTATGATGATATTTGTAGCTCAAGGGCGTTAATTTTAATCATATTTGAATGCTTCACACACACACACACACACACACACACACACACACACACACACACACACACACACACACACACACATGCATACACACACACACACACTTATATGTATATGTATATGTGTGTGTGTGTGTGTGTGTATGAACGTATAATATTTAGATATCCTTTCATGCAGATTATGTTTGTTTCTGAGCCTTCGTTTAATAGTTATAGGTGTGTGTGGAGGGGACGGACATAGAGAGATAAAGAGAGAGGGAGGGAGGGAGAGTGAGAGAGTGAGAGAGAGAGAAAGAGGGGATAGATTAGTAATCTATTGAGGAACCCAAAGTTTGGTTTATGCAATGTACTTCATTCAAAAATGTATATTTGTAAAAGAAGTCTTGTAACAACAACAACAACAACAACAATAATAGTAATAATAATAATAATAATAATAATAATAATAATAATAATAGTATATCAAGCAATATGTATTTCCTGCAACTAATTTACAGGTTTATTTCAAGCCTTTCCTCTGTTCACTTGAAATAAACGAACCTCTACCCACGGATAATTTCGTTTATTTCAAGTGAACAGAAGAAAGGCTGGAAATAAACCTGTAAATTAGTTGCAGGAAATACATATTCCTTGATATACTAACAAATAAATTGATAATACCACTTAATAATAATAATAATAATAATAATAATAATAATAATAATAATAATAATAATAATACTTACTATTATAGGCACAAAGCCTGAAATTTTGCGGGAGGGGCATAGTCGATTATATCGACCCTAGTGTTTCACTAGTGCTTAATTTGTCGACCCTGAAAGTATGAAATATAAAGTCTATGTCGGCGGAATTTGAACTCGGAACATAAAGTCGGACGAAATGCCTATCGGCGTGGTAATGATTCAACCAGTTCACCGCCTTAATAATGATAAAAATAGTAAAATAAACTTCTCTACTCTAGGCACAAAGCCTGCAATTTACATCGACTCCAGTACGCAACTGGTACTTAATTTATCGACCCCGAAAGAAATAAAGGGAAAGTCGACCTCGGCAGAATTTGAACACAGAACATAAAGACGAACGAAGCACCGCTAAGCATTTTGCCTGGTGTGCTAACCGACGGATACACCTAAATATCAGACGGAAACTATTCATCTCATCAGCGCTTAGCAAGAAAGCCAGGTGCATGTCGGTCTGCAGACGCACTGCTGGGACCAACGAGCGCGCACCCACACGCACACACACACACACAAATGTACGGCGGGCTTCTTTCAGTTTCTCTCTACTAAATCCATTTACAAGGGTTTGATCGGCTATAGTAGAAGATACTTGCCCAAGATCCCTCGCAATGGGGCTGAACCCGGAACCATGTGGTTGCGAAGCACATTTCTTACCACACAGTCACATTGGCACCTACACACACACATACACACACACTCACACTCACGCGCAAACACATACACAAGCGCATATATATATATATATATATATATATATATATATATATATATACATACACACACACACACATAAACGCACACACATGTATGTATGTTGGTATGTATACGTGTATGCACATGGTCCAATGCTATAAGTTGTAAAATCCCTTTCAATTTATATGATTTCTATAACCGAATGATTTCTGTCATGTACAATACATTGATTCCAACTCTAAGCATAATGCTATATTATTTTCTAAGTGAGGGATTCAATGAATCATATTTATTTCTCAATACTTGACAGGGACTAAGCATTGCAAGGATGTTTCATTAGCCTCTAACAATCGTCTCCAGTAAGTGGCAAACTACAAAACAATTTAAAACAAGAAGCACCTTCCATTAAATTCGCACAAGCATAATTGCCTGTGTGAATAAACTATAGTGATGAATTGTATAAATTTCTGGTGTCAATTGTAATAGAATTATATCTTTAAGGCAGAGATTTCCAAACTTTTCACATTTGCTCCAAATAGTTTTATTAAAACTATAAATTTTATCGTGATACATTGTTTTGTTAAATACATTAGGTTGCACATTCACGTGCCCGATTTTATAGAGAATTATCAGCGCTCAAATATACTGCGTTGTCAAATATTTGTGAAACTGGATTACAATTTGACACCATGTCGCAGCATACCTAGAGATTATCAGCGGCACAGTCAAATATAGCGGCACATCTGGAGATTACAAGTGACGCACTAAAGTGTTACAGGACGCCTAGAGATTTGTGTGAGGAACATTCTTCTCTGTGCAGCTGAAAGACAGACATAAAACCACATATTTAGAGAAGTAGGAATGAAGAATCGACTACTAACAGCAGTACTCAACTTGTAATTATTTTATCGATTTCGATTCACTCTTTTACTCGCTTCAGTCATTTGACTGCGTCCATGCTGAAGCACCGCCTTTAGTCGAACAAATCGACCGCAGGACTGATTTTTTGTAAGCCTAGTACTTATTCTATCAGTCTCTTTTGCCGAACCGCTAAGTGACGGGGACGTAAAAACACCAGCATCGGTTGTCAAGCGATGTTGGGGGGATAAATACAGACACGCAAACACACACAGATACGCAAACACACACACACGCACACACACACACACACGCACACACACACACACACACACATACACACACACACACGCACACACACACACACACACACACGCAACGATGTTCTTTCAGTTTCCGTCTACCAAATCCACTCACAAGGCTTTGGTCGGCCCGAGGCTATACTAGAAGACACTTGCCAAGGTGCTACGCAGTGGGAGTGAACCAGCAACCATGTGGCTGATAAGCAAGCTACTTACCACACAGTCACTCCTGCGCCTATGATGATTTGATGAAAGATATAAAGTCAACCTCGGTTTTTGTGGAACCTAGTCTGTAAAAGGTCCGCAATTTTATAGACCAAGGTATTTTCTTAAATACTCTACTGCTTCTGCTATCCACCAGCTACACATGAATGCAGTAAAGATAGTCGAACCTTTTGGAACCGCGAGTACTCTTTAGCAGGAGCAATTTTGTTAGAGTATATATCCCTGGAGGAAGCAAAAGCGAAAAACTTTGTTTTTATTTTTACGGCTGAAAATAACGTGTTTCTTGTCAATTAGCGAATTGTAAACATAAACAATGCCACTGTTTGTTTTTGCATCTTCCTCGAGTAAATCAAACGAAAAGCCTGCTACTAAAGAGGAGTAGCAAGTTCAAAGACTTAATATTCTTTTCTAGACTAGGCACAAGGCCCAAAAATTTTAGGGGAGGGGACCAGTCGATTAGATCGCCCCTAGTACCCAACTGGTACTTAATTTATCGATCCGAAAGGATGAAAGGCACAGTTGGCTTTTCAGAGAGTTAATACTCTTTTCTAGTTTAGACACAATGGCCCGAAATTTTGGGGGAGGAGGCCAGTCGATTAGATCACACCCCTCCCAGTACCTAACTGGTACTTAATTTAGCGACCCCGAAAGGATGAAAAACAAAGTCGACCACTCAAAGAGTTAATAGTGATATTGCTTAAGGCGGTAAGATGGCAGGCAAAATGGCCGAATCGTCAGCACGACGGGAAAAATGCTTAGCGGCATTTCGTCTGTCTTTACTTTCTGAGTTCAAATTCTGCCGAGGTCGACTTTGCCCTACATCCTTTGTACCTATAGCAGAAAGGAATATTGCTTAAGGTGGGGAGCTGGCAGAACCGTCAGAATGAAGGACAAAATGCTGTTAAGCATTCTGTTTGTCTTTACGTTCTGAGTTCAAATTCCGCCGCGGTGGACTTTGCCCTCCATCTTTCGGCGTCGATAAAATAAATACCAAGTGAATACTGGAGGAGGGGGTCAATGTAATAGACTTAACTCCTCCCCCGAAATTACTGGCCTTGTGCCCGCAATTTGAAACCGATATAAATATTGCTGGATTTTAGCCCCGTCAGTCTCAATGGAGCAGGCCTATGATCAAGCCGATTCCATCTGTGGCCATCCCGTCTTTATCAAGGCAGATTTTACCTAGGATCACATTACTCAAGGTGTCATTTTCCAACACTGTAGGGTATTATTTGAGAGAGAGAATTGATTGCTTTCTCTTGTATATCATGCAACCATTTAGAGAATCCCTTGTCGTTGGTGCATTTAATATACATCCGTGTTTAACTCCGCAAAAAAATCAAGAAAAAATATTTGACCAAGTATATACGTTATATATTTTCCTACTTCTTTATAAACATTTATATAAGTTAACGTCAATTTAACCGTTGCATGCTGAAACCATTAAACTCTATATAAGTGTCGTGAGATGTATTGTGATAAATTTGTTTCCCTTTTCTATCAGTGTGTATCCGTAAAAGGTTTTCCTTTACATGCATTACTAGATTTCAATCCATTCTGTTGATGGCTCAAACCAGCGGAAAATCATAAATATTGTTCCGCTTCTCAGGAAAAAAACAAAAAGCAAAACCGTTTCATGTTGTAGATATTATTAGTATACCTAAAAGTGGCGAGCCGGCAGCGTTATTAGCACACCGGACAATATGCTAAGCGGCATCTTGTCCGTCTTTAGCGGCTTAGCGGCATTTTGTCCGTCTTTATGTTCTGAGTTCAAATTCCGCCGAGGTTAGTTTTTGCCTTTTGTACTTTCGGGGTCGATGAAATATGTATCAGTTGAACAGAGGGGAGGTCGATGTAATCGACTTACCCTGTCCCTGAAATTGCTGGCCTTGTGCCAAAATTTGAAATCATTATCATTATTATCAAAGCGGCGAGCTGGTAGTATGTATGTATGTATGTATGTATGTATATATATATATATATATATATATATATATATATATATATATATATATATATATATATTTATATGTAGACACTTTTGTCAGTTAATATATTCATTGTTGCCCAAACCGATGTAAAGACATTGGTTTGTCCTTCTCTGCGAAACTCGAATATAAGTGGAGCTTTTTATTATCTTCTTTTGCAAAATAATAAATATTCTGTTGTATCATGTAGCAGTACTGACAAGCAAATCAATAGATCAATCATTTATCACTCCATCTATTCGTCTATCTGTCTGTCTGTCTGTCTTTCTGTCTTTCTGCCTGTCTGCCTGCATGCCTGTCTGCCTGCATGCCTGTCTGCCTGCATGCCTGTCTGTCTGTCCATATTTTTATGCATATATCAGCTTCTATATATATTGCTCAGTTTATCTGTCACTCGATATAATTACCTACTCACGTGTCTTACTCCATAACGACC
This sequence comes from Octopus bimaculoides, assembly GCF_046866305.1. Lineage (NCBI taxonomy): Eukaryota > Metazoa > Mollusca > Cephalopoda > Octopoda > Octopodidae > Octopus > Octopus bimaculoides. Next base: position 5,519,241 of record NC_142946.1, read on the forward strand.
CACCCCGACGACTCATTCCTTACACACACACACACACACACACACGCACACACACACACACACACACACACACACACACACACATACATATACACACATATATATATATATGTATGTTTATGAATTTTGCAGTGTAAGATTCTTGATGTGAAACCATGTGTTGAAACAGATATTATATTCTACTCTAGGCACAAGGCCCGAAATTTCTGGGGAGTAGGCCAGTCGATTAGATCGACCCCAGTACGCAACTGATACTTAATTTATCGACCCCGAAAGGATGAAAGGCAAAGTATGTGTTGAAACAAATATTGTTATATTTCGGGACGGTCTTATTTTGTTTACTTTTTATCAATTAAATACACGCACTGTATATTCGTTGTTCGCTTCCGATTATTATTGCTCTAGTTTCATGTCCATTGTCTGGAAAACTTTCGTCACACACTTGTGACCTCTAGGACGGACTAAACAGAACAGGGAGAGATACGTGAGATGGAAAGTCGCTGAAGAGGTGAGTGACAAAAGCTTTTCAGACAATGGAAAGAGTTAAAATAAGAACGGTAACAAACAAGCGAAGGACGAATAAATAGTGTGCGTGTGTTTATATAATTGTTAAACAGGACAACAAACATCTAAAGTCCTATACAATATGACTTGAGATGTTTGCCTTGCCTTAATGTTTGACGTCCTGTTTAACGATTACATATCCGCTACATCGGAAATCTACAATGGCTCCATAAACTTGGAGAGCCAGAGTAATCCGTTACAGCACTTACCTAGCGTACCTAATCGTTTAGATCAGGGGTTTTTAAACTGTGGTCCGCAAGGACGAGACAGGGGTCCGTGGACAGTAAATACTTTTTATGGGCAATTTGATTTTATATATGTTTTTTAATCGAAATCTTTTAATTGACAATAAACTTATTTGTTAAATACGGTTAAATAAATAAATGTAAAAATATATGTTATTTTAAGCAAATATTTATGTATAAATTTCATATACGTTTATAAGGGGGTCCCTAAGGTAAAGCCTGAAATATAAAGGGGTCCGCAAGTCAAAAAGTTTG
>NC_142946.1:5525304-5537804 GCF_046866305.1 Octopus bimaculoides
TTGGCGTTCTAAGTTCAAATCCTACCAAAGCTAACTTCATTGTCATCTTCATGAGGTAGATAAATCGATAAAGTACCAGTTACGTACTGGGGGCGAACACAGTCATCTGTTTCTTCTTACCAAACTTTCCACCTCGTACCTAGACCAGTCATTGTTATAATAGTACTTTTTGTTCTGAGTTCAAACCCTGCCTAAACCAACTTTGATTTTTATCTGCCTGTGGTCGATAAAATGAAATACCAGTCATGCACTGGGTCAACATGGTCACCTCTTTCCTCCCACTATACTTCTAAACTTGGGCCTAGTTAAAAAATAGTTTTAATTAGTATTATATATATAATTCAACTTTAAATTTCATTATCTTGCGGCCGATAGAATAAAGTACCAGTCAGTTACTGGGGTCGACATAATTGCCAATATTTTCCAACCAAATTTCTTTGTTACCATATGTGAAACCGTTATACATAATATCATGTTCCGAGTTCAAACCCCACTAAATGCAACTTTAACGTTCATACTTCTGGGGGGTCAAGAAAATCGCTCGCTTCCTCCTACCAAATCCTGGTTTACTGTCTCTCTTACAACTCTTTTTTTCTCTTTTATCTTTTCTTTTTTAATCCTTTATTTTCATTGAGTTCGTGGGCTGTACCTTGTGGTTTTTTGATCAACAACTTTTACGTTTCGAATTCAAATCCCGCTTGAGAGATCAACTTTTACCTTTTGCCCTACCCGAGTCGTGAACGCAGTGTACCCCTCAAATTTTTATATTTCATTGCCATGTTTTTGTTTCAGTTTTGAGTTCGAATCACGCCGAAATCAGCTTTACCATATTTCTGTTTGGAGGTGATAAAATAATCTACTGGGATCAATAGGTGTTGATGTAGCTCCTCCCCTCAAAACTTCTACATTTCTTCGTAAACGAAAGACTAATATTTGACCCGTTGTTCTGGTTCTTGCGTTCTGAGTTCAAAAACCGTCGAATTTAACTTTATCTTCCCTCCTGGGTCAGTAAAATAAAGTGCTATTCAAGTACCATTGCCGCTGGTATCAAACCACACTTCGTACCTAAGGTACAGCAGTGTGGTTATGTAAGAAACAAGTATTTGACCCAAGAGTTCAGACATTCACAAAGAAAAATGAAACATGAAGTGAGGAATAAGGTAGTTGTTGGTGCCTCATAGACCCAGGTCGGACTTAATTGAATAGTCTTAGGATCAAATGCATTCCTAGCACGACCATCATGTCTTATACCTTTGAGGCATAGGTGTATATATATATATATATATATATATATATATATATATATATATTACATATATACTTACACACCTTAACATATATATACGTATATATATGGGTGTGTGTACATATGTATACATGTATATGTATATATATATACGTGAATATATATGCATATGTATATATATGCGTATATATATATATGTGTATATATATGTATATATATACATATATATATATATATATATATATATATATATATATATATATATATATATATATATATATATATATATATATATATATATAAGTTTATATGTCTATATACACACATTTGTCTTAATATGATCCAACAATAGCTGTGTATAAGCACGTCTTCAGGTGAGTGGAGAACGGACTCTACTTACCTGAAGACGTGCTTATATACAACAATTGTTGGATCATATTAAGACAAATGTGTGTGTGTGTGTGTGTGTGTGTGTGTATGTGTGTGTGTGTGTGTATGTATATATATATATTCATGAGTAAATGTACGTATATGTATGCATATGTGTATATATATGTTATATGTGTATATCGATGTATGTATGCGTCTGTTCGCATACATATGTATGAGTATATATATATATATATATATATATATATATATATGAATGTATATTTGTATATACATACATGTATATAAGCATATCTATATGTGTATATTTATATATACTTGTGTATTGGTATATATAAATATATACATATATACATATGTCTATGTATGTATATTTATATATGCATTATAGATATATATACATATATATATATATATATGCGTATATGTATATATGTCCATATATGCGTGTATATTTATATATATATATATATATATATATATATATATACATATACATATATATCTATATCTATTAGGGCGCATGGCCTAGTGGTTAGGGTGTTGCACGCAAGATCGCTAGATGGTGAGTTCAATTCCTAGACCAGGTAGTGCGTTGTGTTTTTGAGAAAAACACTTCACCTCACGTTGCTCTGACAATGAGCAAAGCAAAACACTTCCTCTCACGTTGCTTCGACACCTGACGCGTGGTATACACCTGTACACCTGTTCAGACAACGCCGATTTGATGGAGAGAAGTGAGTTAATGTACACCACATGCATTTCATTAATTTGATCACTATAAACGAATCATTCGTGCAGGTCGGTCGGCAAAAGCTGAACGCTTGTCCGTCATACGGAGACTGCACTGAAGACTTTCATGTATATATATATATATATATATATATATATATATATATATATATATATTTATTTATTTGTATGTATGTATACATATATACATACACACACGCACATATATCTATGAGTACATATATATGGTTTAAAAGTGTACAAAAATATACAAAAGCAGAGACAGGTGAAAGAACAACAAACAAGGTGTATCAGTTTGACGCTCAGGAAAAATGGAAGAAGTCTTTGACGTTTCGAGCCTACGACCTTCTACAGAAATGAATGATGTGAGAAAATAGATGAGGATATAAATACTCACACACACACACACACACACACACGCATATAAATACATATATGAATATACTCATACACACATATAAATAGTATGACAGCTAAACCTGCTATATATTTTTATATGCTCATTGCTTTGGTTCTGGTAAACTTAGACCGGTGGTAAAGGTTTTTCGTGTAGCAAATGGTTTATCGTTTTTTTCTCTTTCCATCAAGGTTTTAGACTGATGCGTATATTTCTAAAGCCAAACCAAATCAAACCTAACCAAAAAAAACAAAAAACAAAAAAACAAAAAACAAAAGCAAACACAAAAATGCGTGGCATATTATTGTTGTCTTTAAGGCGGAACAGTGACAGAATCGGATATAATATATTGCAGTTTTTATATGTATATATATACATGCATATGTGTATACATAGATATGCATTACATATACTTCATATAAAGTAAAGGAATAGAGATTTGGAATCCGAACCGGTACTTTATTAGCACTCCGGTATAATCCAGATCTGGTTAACCACATCGAATGATAGGGAACTTACATAATTATTTAAGATAAACAATTAAACGTTACTTGACTCGATATGTAAATTCCTGAGTTCGCTTCAATGTATTTCATACAGAATACCCAGCATATTTAATCAAGACATCGTAAAGAAGAATGGAAAAGTATACATGTTCAGAATGTTTCTATTACAGTATTACTCACATTAAATTCCAATCCGACACATGTTTCTGCTGGTTAAGTATCCTGCTTTCATCTAAGTCAAACGGAATGTACATAAATACTACACCAAAGACATTAGGACACTTAGCCAACAGAAACACGTGTCGGATTGGAATTTAATGAGAATAATAAAGTAATAAGAAAATTCTGAAGATGTATAATTCTCCATTCCTCTTTATTATATATGTAACATCACTCGTATACATACATATATTTTTAAACATGGCTTCAATCACTTCTCTTACTTCTATGTCAAAGAAATAGTAATCCTTATGGCTTCCGTTTGCAAATAATGATTCCAAATTCCTGCTATTATTATGAATGGTCAAGGATCAATCATAATGAAAGTTACATGAAATGTTTGAATAATGAAATGTTTGAATAAATACATAATCTGCAATAAATGTTTGAGTGGTGTATATACAGTGTTAGTATTACTACTATGAATATATATATATATATATATATATATAAGCATACACATATATACATGCATATATATATATATATATATATATATATATATATATATATATATATATATATATATATATATATATATACACATATCTATATACATGCATATAAGTATATACATATATGTGTATATATATCTTCACATACACGTTTATGTGTGTGGGTGTATGTGTATATAATTATATATATTTGAATAATATATACACATACATACATATATACATATTCATCTATGTGTAAGTATATATGTATGCATATATGTATAAGTATACATATGCATATATGTATATGTATATATATATATATATATATATATATATATATATATATATATATACATATATATATATATGTATATATACATATATATATATATATATATATATATATATATATATATATATATATATATATATATATATATATATATATATATATATATATATATACACACACATATATATATATACATATATATATGTTCTTTGAGCCACTTCTTCACTACCTCCACACTCACCAGATTTAGCGCCTTCAGGCTATCATCTCTTCGGCGTCACGAAAGAAAGTTTGAGAGGCAAACATTATTCCAGTGACAAGGAAGTGAAAACTGTAGTGAAGAAGTGGCTCAAAGAACAGTCAACAGAATTTTACGGGGCAGGGATACATGCTCTCATTCGAAGGTGGAGAACATTGCTATTGAGAGAAACGGTGACTATGTTGAGAAGTAGGGATGTGATCCACAGAGGACCAGCTTCATTTTGATGTAGGATACATGTTGCTGTGCTGGTAATTATACCTGGTCTAAACAAAATGTCATTACTTTTTGACTCACCCTCGTATATATATGTATCTATATGTATATGTATATATGTATGTCTGTACACACACACACACACACACACACACACACATATATATATATATGTATGCATGCATTTAAAATTGCATCGATTTTAAATGTTTGTAGAAGACCGGTCTTTGGGGTCCCTCTTTCCACTTTCCGGTAAGAACGTCATTAAAAATTCCATAAGGATTTCCTTAATGGTTTTTCCTATAGATTATAGATAATTTTCTAAAATAGAAGATAGGATCCCGGATATTGCAAGGGTGGAGTGCGAACCATTTTAACTAGCTGTGCATATCTTATTCCCAGAATAATGAACATTCCAAAGTTTGAAGTAGATTCCCCTATCTTATCATCTGTTTATCTCATAATCTTGTCATTCCAACATCATAAGAAACTTGTCTGGAACCACCTGATATATTTCGTGGAATTACCTAAATCCATTTATTCGTAGATAAGTGAAAATAAATCAACTTATACAACAGGCACTGTTATGACTGTGTGGTTAAGAAGTGCGCTGTTTTTTCGCAACCCTAAGGTTTCGGTTTCGTTCCTACTCAGAGGCAACTGGCATAAGTGCATTCTACTTTAGACCCAGTCTGACGAATGCCATCCCTTGTGAAAGAATTTAGTAGACGGAAACAGTGCGGAAGTCCTTTTGATTTCTTTTTTTTTCCGTTTCTATTTAAGTTATTAGACTGTGGTAATGATGGACGATTGCTTTCAAGAATTTTAGTCCAACGAATCGAACCCCAGTATTATTGTTTTAAAGTCTGGTACTAACTCTGTCATTGCTGAACAGCTAAGTTACTGAGACGTAAATAAACCAGCACCGGTTATCAAGCGGTGGGCGACACAAGAAAAAACTTAAACACACACACACACACTCATTTACACACACACACAGACGCATTCAACAAGTTCTTTTACTTTTTCATCTACCAAATCCACTCACAAGTCTTTGGTCGATACAGGCCATAGTAGAAGACAAGTTTCCATGCAGTTGTTGGGAAGCGCAAGCTTCTTATCATTTAACCATGTACATATATATATATATATATATATATATATATATATATATATATATATATATATATATATATATATATATATATATATATAAATATGTATATATGTATATATATATATATATATATATATATATATATATATATATATAAATATATATATATATATATATATATATATATATATATATATATATATATATATATATATATATATGTTTATATATAGATACGCGTTTGTGTTTCAACCCACCACGCTTCTCAAACGTTATTGGTTTATTTATGTCACAGTAACTTAGCGCTTCAGCCAAAAAGTTCGATAAAAACTGTACTGGTGTCAATTTGTTCTGAAAACACTTTCAGGGCAGTGCCCCCTCCCCTCCCCAACATGGACACTGTCCAATGGCCGAAATGAATAAACACTGAAAGATAAACGATATTGTAGATGTCGCAACACACATCAAACGTTTTATCCGAGTAATGCCATCAAATTTCAGACGAGAACAATTCTCAATGCAATACATTATAAGTATGGTGGCAAATTCACAATCCTTACAATTAAATATAATACCGTTTGGGTACCTTGCTATATAAACACTTTACATCATGCTTAAAGACCACAAGAGACTTTCGAACTTTAGAATTTCCTATACATCCGAAATTAATCTAATCAAGCCTTACAAAAGTCATCTGAGGTTATTTGGAAAGAATATTAGACTCTGTTAGTCTGAACATTAGAAATTGTACTAGATTGATAAATTAGCACAATGAAATAATAGTGTTGTAGATATTCGGTGGTTTAAGAATATAGATGATAAAGCACAAAGTGGATTATCTGTCTAACGGAACATAATAGAATACTATCCTTCAATGTTAAAGTATCTACTCCCGAAAACCATGGAATTTGAGGAAGAATACATCACATTCAATGATATTACTATGAATATTATTATGAACGACAGGGAATCACGTATGCTTTACGACAATTCCCACTGAGTCAACAAAAAATTGGAAACGGTGGGTAGTTGGATGAATTTGATGGCGTTGAACTAGTAAACGTCTTCATTCTCTATAATATTAAGAAATGTACAAGTTTCTACATAATCGGGTTACATAGAGATGATAGCCTCACTGTTTACTACAACATGAACAAATTTAGAAAGCAACAAATAGAATTTTATGGTGCATGGCCTCAGACACATAGCTACACTGACCTTAGAACTATTATTAATTTCCTAAATTCCATCACAGACAAGCGCCACTGTAAGCTACATAAAAATGAGACCACTACGTATATAAATAAGATTCTAACCACATCTGCTATTATAAATTAAAAATATACGGAATATGTAAATGAATATCGAACAACAGAGATATTTTCAATGCATTACAATGCAACACTAATATGTTGTACAATGAGAAGGCTGTCTGGGTGGGAAAAGATCTTATAAAGAACATCCTTACAAAACTGCAGTTACGGAAAGACGATGATCATCTGGTTTAACCCACCATACAGGGTATATAAAAAATATACACCCAAGCTAAAACTCCATCATTTTAGTTAAACATTTTCCCATAAAAAAAAAATCCAAACGTTTTAAAAAGAAAATAATATAAAAGCCAGCTGTTAATGCTTAGAAAACGTTGTCTCATAGATCACATGACATAACCGACCCAATCCCACCTCACAGACCTCTCCAAACAAAACAAAACCAATCAACCAATCTTTATCTACGCTCTCGTCTCTACAATCACATTGTAATTCCAAAATCACTGGTCAGGACGTCGAACAAACATTTTGTAAATGATCACAAATATTTGAGTGAAACGTTTCTGATTTCTTCTTGTGTGTGTGTGTGTGTGTGTGTGTGTGTGTGTGTGTGTGTGTGTGTGTGTGTGTGTGTTTGTACGTGCGCAAGCTTGTAGTTTGTGTTTGTGTGTGGGAGTATAGCTCAAGAACAAAGTCTATTAATGTTATTACCTCACAATCTCCACCAGAAATTGAGCTTCAATCAGTGATAAAAATGTTAAGATGGCAGCTGATTTATGTGTCTCGGCTTATGATTGCCAATCGCTTACCAGATGGCTGTGAACGTGTTTGACTGTGAAGGAGTATATTTTTAATCTCTGATTTGAACACAGCAAATTTTGATACTTCATTGCAAAACCGTTCTGTTTTAGATTCAGTTCCACTACACAATACCTTGTGCAAGTCTCTTCTGCTATAGCTTTGGGCCGATCAACGCTGTGTGAATGAATTTGGTCGACAGAAATAGAAGGAATCCCGTTGAATTATACACACACACTCATAAATATAAACGCATGCGTGTGTATGTATGTCTGTGTTTGTCCTTCCACTGCTTGACAACTGTTGTAGGTTTGTTTACGTCCAATAATATCTTACACGAAGAAAATACTCACCAGTTGTTGTACTCGTGGTTGGTGGATTATTTAGAAACTCTGTCCACCATTTTGGTTAGACCGGCACTGGATCTTAAGAAAGATATTTCGGCTTAAATGAAAAGTGTTCTGTATTGATGGAACGTTAGTTTATGTAAATTATCGAAATGAAAATGTGTGTATTTATAAACTTCATTTACATAGTATTAATTAAAAGTAATTTTATAAGCTTATTATTATTCAATTCAATAAGGGCAGACTCTGTATGTATACGCATACCCGTATACGCACGCAGACACACACGTCTATCGGTTTGTATATGTATATACGCATGTATTTACATATATATTATAAATTTAATATATACATTTTACATACATATATATATATTTATATATACACACGCATTATATATATATATATATATATATATATATATATATATATATATATATATACATACACACACACACACACATATATATATATATATATATATATAATATATATATATATATATATATATATGCGTGTGCGCGTAATATGATATATATAAACATTCATACATACACACACACATCTATCTGTCTATCTATCTATCTATCTATCTATCTATCTATCTATCTATCTATCTATCTACATATATATAATTGTACCCACATATATATATACACACATATATACATGTGGCAAAGAACGAGCTAAAGAGAAGCACGTATGGGATCGGGAAGTTATTCAATTAAATTATTAAATGACTGGGCTGATGCATATGGAATGATGGCGCCACTAATATCTTGTGCAACGTCATTTCCGGAAGCGAATACGGCACGTTCATAAAACCACGCACCGTTTCTGTAATTCTGTGAGAAGCTACAATAAACTTTCAAGTGCATATTTTGGTATGTATTGACGATGTTTCTACAAAGTCGACCCCGGCGGAATTTGAACTGAGAACGTAGCGGCAGACGATTTACCGCTAAGCATATCATCCGGTGTGCTAACGATTCTGCCAGCGCGCCGCCTTGAGAGTTTGTATATAATCTTTTTTACTATAAGCTCAGAGCCTGAAATTTTGGGGGATGGGCCAGTCGATTAGATCGACCCCAGTACGCAACTGGTACACAATCGACCCCGAAAGGATGACAGGTAAAGTCGACCTCGGCGGAATTTGGACCAAGAACGTAGCGGTAGACGAAATACCGCTAAGCATTTCGCCCGGCATGCTAACATTTCTGCCAGCTCACCACCTTGAGAAGTTCTATATAATGAAAGCATTTTGGCGTTGTTTCGTTTGGATTCTGCCCCGGGTTTGAAACGAATATTACTCCATTGAAAAATTCCTTACATTGGTATTTGTTATAAACGATTTTACTTGCTCACACGAGGGGGCGCTGAAAAGCTCCTGACTCTGGGTAAAAGAAAATACAGGATCAATTAATTATGATTTCATTTAGCACGTTCCCCTCTCAGATTCACACAATTATTGCAGCGGTTTTTTTAGTTTTTCTAAGCCCTGTAAAAGAACTCAGAAGATTAGGCCTCCAACCAGGCCTTTCGCGATACCCTTAGAGCCAAGAACTTTTCAGCAACCACTTATGTATTTAATATAGGCATATACGTTTCTGATTAAACAAGCATATGAGAAATGTATTCGATGTATAAATCTTTTGAGTATAGTAGCAAGAATTAAAAAAAAGAAACTCAGAGTTTCGCATGTCATCTTTTTTTCTTTGAAGCAGCATTTCGTTTTCATTAAAATAAAACAATAATTTATTAGTTTATATAACATTATAAAAAATATGCTCAAAGCGCTTCTTTATATTGTAACATTTAAATATATAATAATAGAAGATAAACAAGATCTTGTGACATAAGTGAAATGCCACAGTGAGACAATAGAGAGCAAGCCAAAGAGGAAATGAACGAAAGAGAGGGAAACGGATATATATATATATATATATATATATATATATATATATATATATATATATATATTTATATATACGTATATATATATATATATATATATATATATATATATATATATATATACGTATATATATATATATATATATGTATGTATGTATGTATGTATGTATGTATGTATGTGTGTAAGAAATGAAATTAAATATAATGAATGTATATGCACAACGGGATGTATAAGAAGAGTGACATTGGATTGTATCTTAGTGCATTGTAAATGATATGAAAAATGTTAATGTCAAGGGAGAATGTGTTTACAAGAGGCAGAGGAGAAGAAAATTGAAGACAGGCTGAGGAAATAAGTGACTTGAAAGAGAGAGGGAGAGAGAGTGAAGGCGGGCGAGAGAGAGAAATAGGGAAGGACAGAAAGAGAGAGAGAGAGAGAGAGAGAGAGAGAGAGGTGAGAAAGCGAGACGGGGAGAGAAAGAGAGAGACTGAGAAAGAGAGGTATGAAAGAGAGACAGAAAGAAAGAGGAGAGAGAGAGACTGAGGAAAAGAGAGACTGAGAGAGATAGAAAATAAGAAGCAAAACAAAAGCGCGTTTGTGAGGAGGAGGGGTGTGTGAGACTCTGGAAAAATTTTATTTATTTCAAAGGAAATGGTTTTAGAGAAAGGATGGCACTATAACTTATGGAATTGCAGTGTGAGTGAAGAGAAGGAAACAAAGAGGAGGAGAGAGTAAGAAAAGAGGAGAGAGTAAGAAAAGAGGAGAGAGAAAGAGAAAGAAGAAGAATGGGGAGAGAGAGAGAAGAAGAGAGAGAGAGAGAAAGAGACAGAAGAAGAAGACGGAGAAAGAGAGAAGCCGGAAAAGTAGAAGGCGTCATACTGAAAAATAAAAGTAAGATTGGTAAATGCTGGAAATGGAAAGGGGGAGAAAGGAGCAGGGGTATAAGCGTGTGTGAGAAGGGGTTTGGGTGTGGCCAAGAATAAATAGTTATTAAGAACAGGAGACGGGAGAACATTTCAATTAAAAGAAGTCACGTTAATAAATAAATACATTAGCGAACTAAATTAATTAAGGTGCGAATGAAATAGCTTGCAACAAAATGAACCGGAATAAAATAATAATGATAAAAAAATGTAAATAGATATAGGTGATGGTATGGGTGTGTGTGTAGTTAAGAAGCTCGCTTTACAACCAAGTGATTTTGCGTTCAATTCCTCTGCGTGCCAACCTACGCAAATCTCCCCCACCCCCACCAGCCCACGTGTCAACCAATGCTACGTGATTGAATTTTGGTAGACAGAAATTGTGGATGCCAGTTGTGTGTATATGTTTGTATGTGTGTATATGTATATGTATATATATATATATATATATATATATATAGGTATTTATATATTTATATATATACATATATATATGTATGCATTTTATATATATATCATAGAAACATTATTATATTGTGTCGTATAGCCTGAGACTAAACAACAGTAATAATTGTCCTTTCCAAGACGGTCACATTATGTTGTCAAATATACTTTATTATATATATTTATATAGGTATATATATGTATAGAGGTGTATATATATCTATATATATATATATATATATATATATATATATATATATATATATATATATATATATATATATATGCATATATACATGTATATATATATGATACACTTAAGATTCAGTTGAATTAGGTACTTCGTTAGGTATATGTACAGGTATATATACATATATACATATGTAGACACATACACATACGCACACACGCACACACACATATATATATACATATATATACAGGTATACCTATATATGTATATATATATATATATATATATATATATATATATAGAGAGAGAGAGAGAGAGAGAGAGTATGTATATGTATTTATGTGTATGTGCGTGCGTGTGTGTACGTGGATGTGTGTACGTGCGCGTGTCTGTGTGTCTGCGTTTATGTGTATCTTTTCTTACCGGTGGAAACAAGTGTTGGTTTGTTTATATCCTTGTAACTTAGCGGTTCAGCAAATGACCCGATTGGATGTAATTACCGGACTACAGAAAAACAAGTGTCGGTCTGCCCCTCCATGGCTGCAGTCCAATGACCAAAACAAGTAAACTATAAAAGAGAAATGACGTTAGCAACAGAATTAATATTTCTAAGTGAAGGGACATTCGAAACAGCTGTAATATTCGTAATTTACGTTAAACAGAACCAAATCATTTTGCCGTCATCTTAAAATAAACTTAGTTTTGGTGATGACATATTGAGAGAAACTCATTCTTTGAATTCAACAAGTTAACAAAAAAATTGGCCCTTGG
>NC_142946.1:5542804-5550304 GCF_046866305.1 Octopus bimaculoides
AGCAAGCTACTTATTACACAACCACTCCTGCGCCCATATATATATATATATATATATATATATATATATATATATATATATATATATATATATATATATATATATATATATATATATATATATATATATATATATATATATATATATATATATATACATATAATGTAACCTCGTGGGCATCGGTACCATTTTCCTCTTTCTCCGTTCTTCCATTCTCCGAACTTTCCATCTTTCCGACGAAGGGCTAATTATATATATATATATATATATATAATAATAATATTATTAGGGACAAAATCCAAAATTACAGGTAAAAAACTCAATTAAAATCAATTTATAAAAAATTAAATTGAGCCTTATAGATAAAGTATATATAAAATATATATAGTTTTAGGGAAAATAACCAATTTTCAAGAACTCATCGATGAAAATCCACTATCACATATAGAAAAATTAATAATTAAAAGCACAATAAATGAGTATAATATAAAGTAAAGTAAATATCATAAGATAAATATAATAAAAAGATTACACGTGTTTCATAACCAATTTTCAAATAGAAAAGAAATTTAAATCGATTAAAATCAATTGAAATTATCTAAAATAAGTTCTATTCAAAAATATAGCTACTCGTCAGATCGTAAGTAGAACAATAATTAGATATATATCTCAACCAACAATAAGTACCAAATGAATTAATATGATATACTTATTATATAAAGATAGAAAAATTATTAAAAAAAATATCATAATATCAAAATAATAACCATTCAATAATCATCCCTTCATCCATAATAATAACATGTATATTATATACAAAAACATCTTACCTAAATTATCATTGTTTTAAATTATCATTGTTTTAAATACAAGTTGAACGAAGTTTAAGTTTAAAATAATAATGAAGATAAAATTAGTACATATTTAACCGGTGTAATAGTTAAAGCTATACTATTTAAAGCTAAAGACGTTTATTTAATTATGATTAAAGATCAATTGAATAATAGAAAAATACAAGATTATTTATTTCTACAAACGTAATAATAAAAAATATGAATGAAAAAATTATGAATGGAAAAAATTATGAATGAAAAAATTAGGAAAGAAAAAATTATTAAGAATAAAAGGTTAAACTTTATATATATATACAAAGTTTTGATTTAAAAAACATTAACGATATTATAAACTATAAAGATTAATAATTAATCAAATAATATTAATCAAAAATAATCGAAAATATATCAACACTATTCCAATCGAAGTTCTAATATTATGTTCAAATGAAACTATAACTCCTAAATAATATAGTGTTAAATAAGTTATCTATTAAAATAATCTATAAAGAACCAAATGAATAGTATAAAAACAAGAATACATATTATTTTCAAATAGTAGAAAATCTTTAGCAAAGTGAAAACAGTACTTATCCAAATTTTTCCGTAATTCAAACTCTATATATATATATATATATATCAACTTTTCATTAGCCGAATTAAATCTTACTCCTACTATTAAATCTTACTATACTGTTGAGTTCTATTATTTTTAGCACTGTTACATACACAATACACACCGCCACCATTTCACACGCGCGCGCGCGCGCACGCACATGCACGCATACCCAAATATACACGCATCGACATATTTATTTTAGAAGTTACGTTTAAAGAATAAAAATGCCCCCCCCCCAAAAAAAAGAAAAAGAAAAAAGAAAAGAAAAGAAATTCACTATAAAATTAAAAACTAAACTCTCTCCAAATAGACCATTATCATTGAATATGATTATCTGCCAATATTTTATATTTATTCTTCAAATCTATATACATGTGTACACTTTCGCATATACAAATATATTTAGACACACGCACACATACAAGGATATATAATTTTAGAATACACGTATTGATTTTATTTTATATGTTAGGTTGGCATAAGACTGTAAGGGAGCCCGATTGTTGAGTGAAACTTCCCCTAGGATATAACTGGTATTTATTGAATAACCTCCAGAAAGATATATCTCAAAGTGACCTTCAGTTGTATTTAGAGATAGAACAAGGAGGAATGGTAAGGGATTTAAAGATGTATATTCTCGGCAATAATTCTGACATTCTACATATTCGTTGACTGTATCAAGTTTTTTCTAAAACACAGGGTACGCCGGGTATATGTCAACACAAATTTAGCGTACCAGAAATGGAAGCCAACTTAACGTAATGTTACGCAACACGCGCCAAATTCAATCTTTCTATCTCTGACGAATCGACAAAACCAACATTGCAGATTTCTTCGAAGAAATTGTAACACTAATCTTAGTTCCTCTTTTATAAATAATTATTTTCTTAATTATTTTTTTTCATTTGGTCTTTTTCCATTTTCTCGAAGAAGTTTTCATATCTCTGTCGACCTCCTTTTGGACCCTTCCTAATAAGTGGATGCGGTGCTATTGCTATAAGATACTGTTTCCTGATCGTCTGCTACTGCTCCGGGTGACTCTCTTGTTTCTTGCCTATTATGGCTGTGGCAGGGGCGTTCTTGTGTCTCATGATTTTCTCGATGGCAATGAGAATGGAGCAATTTTATTTCCGACATCCGAGTTTGTCCTGGTGTCGCCTTAGAAGCAGTGCTCTCCATGATTCGTTATTGTAGCTCTATTTTTTTTTTAGTTTTCATGTACAAAAGCCCTCAGATGAATTTTGCTACCACCTGTATAGCAGCTATGTCACTTACCCTGCTTGCTGAGTTTTAACCTCTTCCTCTCGGTACCGAGATGTTGCCGTTTAAGTTGACGAGGCTACCGTTGTTTTGTTTTTTCCTCTACCATAATTCTTGTCGCTGCCGCAGTGGTGGTAGCGAAGCTGGGTGTTGCCGTGCTCGTATCAATCTTGATGCTGCTGTTGATGTCTGTGGTAGTGTTTCCTTTATTTCTGGCAATTCAGCTTCAATAAGAATAAAATTCCTGTGCTATGTTGTCGTTATTATTATTGTTGTTGCTGTTGTTTGTTGTCATAATAACAGCGTGGTCCACTGCACTTGGAACTTGGTAAGAGCTCACCTCCTCTTCCATTTGAGGGTAGAAGGTGGAGGGCTCTAACTTGTCATACACCCCACTATGAAAGCTACCATTTCTTTCCTCTTCCATGTCTTTTAGCTGTGTGATCGACGCCATATTTGTTTAAAAAATGTTTTTTTCCAACAAAAATTTTCTTTTCAAAATTGAGCTCCCAAAGCTGCAGAAACAAACAAAGAAACCAAATCGAGGCGATGGCGGTGGTTTCAACAAGCGTTTTGTAACAAAATAAAAGATTAACAACTTCCAGAGAAAAAACTTAAAAGAAAAAAAACCCTTCGAGCGAAAAGACGTCTTCAGCTCGTACGATTTATAATCCTTTCTACTAAAGGCGCTAGGTCTGAAATTTGGGGGAAGTGTGTTACTTAATTACATTGACCTCAGTGCGTAACTGGTACTTATTTCAGCGACTTCGAAAGGATGAAAGGCAAGGTCGGCCTCGGCAGAATTTGAACTCTGAACGTAAAGACTGACGAAATACCGCAAAGCATTTTGCTCGATTTGCTAATGATTCAGCCAGCCCGTCATCTTAATAATAAGGATGATAATAAATTAATCTATTTGCCACAAGGGGGGAGGATGAGGAAGACACTACAAAGACAGACATACAGTGTAGGGGGTTTATATAAAATGAAATGATATAAAGAAAAAAAAATGTATACACTGAAAAAGAAGGGACATGTGCAGAGCATAGAAAGGTTTTAAAAAAAAAATAATAATGATGATGTTGTAAACTCTGTCATTGCAGCTTCTTTTTCATATAATCAATGTCACCCTAATTACAAGCACGAGCAGCAAGAAATGTAGCAATCATCATCATTATCATCATCATCCTCATCATCATCATCACCATCATCGTCGTCATCATCATCATCATCACCATCGTCATCGTCATCCTCCTCCTCCTCCTCCTCCTCCTCCTCCTCCTCCTCCTCCTCATCATCATCATCATCATCATTGTCAATGTCATCATCATCATCATCATCATCATCATCATCGTCATCATCACCACCACCACCACCACCATCATCATTATCATCGTCGACACCTCCATCATTACTGACGTCTCCTCGCTCTTGTCATCGCCGTCGTCCTCGTCCTCGTCCTCGTCATCGTCGCCTCCATCCTCAATTCGATCGTCGTCGCCGCTATCGGTGACACCGCCACCATCAATCGTTATCGTTCTCGCCGTCGCTGTCGCCACCATCGCCGCCATCGCCGTCGTCGTTATCAGACGTCTTTCCATGTCGTCGTTATCGTAATGTGCATTGAAATCATTGTGATATGAAAAGACGTCAAAAACGAAAGAACACCATTTTGTTTTTATTTGACATTTTGCTAATGGAGTCTAAAATTCTAACAATTGCAACAACAACAACAACAACAACAACAAACCCATCACTGAGAGGCTTTTTACGGCAACATATGACCTACAAGAAATAGCAGTCAAACGTCCATCGAATAATGCAGTTCTTCAATAATGATGATAAAAAATTTCTCTAAAAGTTATTGGACCTCATACAGAAGTTTTTATTATGACTATTGCAGAAAGATTAAGGCGGGAAACGGGTAGAATCATTTATAAGACCTACTATAAGAATCGCCATGTCGGCCAGAATGAGTTGAGAGGAAGAAGATGTACAGGGTTACTTACCCTTCAGGTGTTGTTGGCGGCCGGGTGGCTTGACCTCCAACTCTAGTTGAGGTTCTTTTAGGAATCTCTTTAAAAGTCTGTTGGGGTTTTTACAATAGGTGTTGCCCCATCGTAAGGGAGAACCTGACTAATGTTGTTATATATCGTTAAGCAGCGTGCACACTAACAATAGCCCTTCTGACACTTTTAGAATGCTGTTGTCATATATTACGCCACTTGTCTCAATCTCTTTATTTCGAGCTATGCACTCCTTGTCTCAATCTCTTTATTTCGAGCTATGCACTCCTTGTCTCAATCTCTTTATTTCAAGCTATGAGAGCTACCAAATCTTTGTTGATTTTCTTCACTAGCATGAAATTTGGACTCTTTGTGGTTGATTGTTCTTTTGTAAGCTTTCTTTTTGGTGCGCGGTGGGATTGTGACAGTGTTAGTTGTGCTGGAGGTGGCAGCGTTGGTGGAGCTGGTCGACTCGGTGCTATTGTCGGTGTGACCGTGCCTCTTGCGAGAACGCTCTTTGTGTCCTCTAGTGTGCTTTCTGGGGTTCTTCCTCATCTTTATTTCGAGATGTGGAGGAACCAGAGTCTGTGGAGTCAGTCCCAGTTATGTACGTGCGTGTGCTTGTGTTTATAATGGGTGTATATGTGTATGAGTGTGTGTCTGAGAGAAGGGGGTGATGAAGAGCTGGGTTGAGGAACGCTCTATTTGTCCTCTGCCGATATTCTTGTTGATCTCGATCATGACAGTGTTGGTGGTGCTGTTGGCGTTGTTGTCATTGCTGCTGTTGCATTTTCCTTCGGCAGCAGATGAAGCCACTGCTAGAAACGCCGAAAGGATGAAACGCAAAGTCGACCTCGACGGAATTTGAACGTAGCGACAGACGAAATACCGCTGAGCATTTCGCTCGGCCTGCTAACGATTCTGCCAGCTCGCCACTTTAATAATAATAATAATAATAATAATAATAATAATAATAATAATAATAATAATAATAATAGTGTTTTTTATTATTATTGTATTATACCAATACAAAACACTTACTGTAATTGACACGATATGTCTTGTGAGGCGCAGAAACCTCAAGAGTGTGAAAAGAAACAAGAAATATTTTTTAATAGAATAAAATAATACATATATAAAAATAAACATATTTAATATAATCTGGTGCAGATAGAAGGAAGCAGTAAAAATGCGAAGCTAAATGGCTGGAGTTAAAGAATTATTTGATGCAATCAGATAGTAATGTAAAATAAAATAGACAAAATAAATTAAAAAACGATTAACAAAAGATGGCAGGAATAGCTCTTTTCTGGAGCACATATGTCCGTCATATGGTTTTATCCGTAGGCGAAAAATTCATCAGATTAAAATAAATTGAAATATATTTATTCAAACTTAACCTTATTTTCCCGATTCTCTTTCCTACAACATATCCACCGCCATTACTGCTACACCCAGAGAGTATATAATGGAGAGATAAAAAAAAAATGTGAAAAATAAGTTATCTCTGGTTGGAACATACGGCAATTTGAATAGAAAGAAAAAAATATTTGAATGGTTATAACAGAATTAATTTTTTTATCATTGGCTCAATGTCGAAACAGTGTATGTCGGCGGCGGTAGGGGTGGATGGATGGGGAATGTGTGAAGATAATTAAAACGATGATCATCATCCCCTCCTTCTGCTGTACTTTACTGCTGTATGTTTTTGCGAATCCGGAAGAATGAGAGGTAACGTCAACTTGGTGGAATTTGAACTCAAAAGACAAGCAAATACTGTCCTAAGAATACCCCCTACACTAGCGCAGTGGTTCTCAACGGGGGTCCATGTAAGATATTCTTGCTAAAATCTATGTGCTATAAACTGGTTATACTTCCGCAATAATGTAAAGACCCCCTTCGGTCATGCATGACCATGGGATTGCACCTAGAAAGTTACCCTCCGAGACACAAGTCTGGGCAGCGAAAACTCTTTTTTTCCACGAGAGTACCGAACTCCAGTTATGAACTTATTTGCATACAGCCAATCAGAGCTCAACTATCAAACTAGTGCCCGCCTAGTCACAAAAATACTCTAGTTGAGTTCAGTGGAAAATGTGCGTTATAGCAAAATCTAACTGTTCTAAACGGGTTAATAGGGGTGACAAATGTGAAATTTGATGTAGAAAGTGAATGGAGAGCTGCTCATGAATGATGCCATAAATGCTGCCAATTTACGTAATTTACTAGAAAATGTAAAGGAGTGTAGTTTCCTAATATTTTTGACTGATTTTGTACATTCCTAATTTAAAATGTTGGTATCGATCTGGAAACATCGTAATCAATATGGCGTTGTGTCGTATTGCGCCCTCCTTGCAATGGTTACATGTAGTATGGTAAAATGTATGCAATGGTTACATGTAGTATGAATGGTTACATGTAGTATCATTAATCTCAGTCTAAGCATAGGTACCTAATGTTAGCTCCATATAGAGATGGTGCTCAATTGATCTATGAGGATCGGGGAGTGGCGCAATGTGGTGCTTGTGTGAGATCTGTTATGCTGTACGCACAGAGTGGCATACACCATTCTACGCCTGATTGACTGTACCGTACCAGTACATACTATGTGGGTTTTCAAGGTGAGCTCTGATTGGCTGTATGCAAATGAGTTCATTATTGGGGTCCGGAACTCTCGTGGGAAAAAATGTTATCAACCCTCAGTATTTGACTGGTACAAAGCAGCGAGCTGGCAGAACCGTTAGCACACCGGAGGACAAAATGCTTAGTGGCATTTCGTCCA
>NC_142946.1:5557804-5565304 GCF_046866305.1 Octopus bimaculoides
TTAACATCACTATACATACGTTGTCTAATACCCCAGCCACATTGCTCTAACAATAATATCATATACAATTTTATCTCTTTCTGAACGGTTCGATTTTCTCGGTGAATACGCTACATGCTACACAGCAGGTTTCTTTATTAATCTATTAAGCTTTATTAACCTATCATTAGTTCCGAAAATTTTGATGCCTATATGCTTAGTTAGATTGGAAGAAGTACTTTGGATTTCTAATCGACATCGTTGTCACAAGATCGCCGAGTGGTTAGCCACTTCATTAGAGCCTCGTTATGCTGTACATCTCCTGTAACTTTAGTCTCGTACGCTTCCTTGCACCAACGGCTAATGATGTAGAATTTACAGTGACCGTGTTAAGTAGCGGACGAACCACTACATCAATAATATCAAGGCATTCTAACAAATATTCGAGGACCATTTACCGACAGATGAAGGACTATTTCTCGAGCACTTTGTTTTCTTTCTGCTCTCCTCTCTCTCTTTGTAAATATAAACACACCGACACATACACACACACGCGAACACACACACACACACACACACACACACACACACACACACACACGCACACACACACACACACACATATGTCTATACTCTCTATCTCTCACACACAGGCACACATACATATATCTATATGCCTGTATATGCAAACATACATATACATATATTTATATGCATGGATATATTGTTCCATAATGATATATAAATATATGTATATCAATGTATATATATATATATATATATATATATATATATATATATCAATACGGAGCAGATAATTCACAAAAACAATAATTTGCTAAGATATCATTGATTCTGTTATTACCTGGCGTAACAATTTAAGAATGATAATAACATGATCAATAATATAGGTGATTGCAGCCCCACCAAAAACATTGTGTGTATATATATTTGTATATGTATGTGTGTGTGTGTATATATATCTATATACATATATATAAGTATATATCTATGTATGTATATATATATGTATAGGTATATATATGGATATATATATATATATATATATATATATATATATATATATATATATATATATATATATATATATGTATATATATATATATATATATATATATATATATATATGTGTATAGGTATATATGCATATATATATATGGGTGCATATATGCGCGTCTATGTATATATATGCGTGTATATATATATATATATATATATATATATATATATATATATATATCTTATATATACTTAAGAAAAAGAGCGAGGCAACTGTCGACACACTTATATCTTGAAAATATGAATGATTTCCGCTGATGTGACATATTGGCGGAAACCTAAAAAAATATAATTAGAGCACATTACGAGATTCTGGTATCTTGACTGATAAAGAAAGAGAGAGAGAGAGAGAGAGAGAGAGAGAGAGAGAGAGAGAGAGAGAGAGAGAGAGAGAGAGAGAGAGATATGAAGAGAGAGAGAGAGAGGGAGAGGGAGAGGGAGAGAGAGAGAGCGAGAGAGCGAGAGAGCGGGAGAGCATGTGCGAGAGAGAAAGAATGAGAGAGAGAGAGAGGGAAGAATGGAGGAGTAGAAGCGGATGTAGACAGTCAAAGAGTGAAACAAATAAAAGACGTATGCTGCAGCGTCGTGCAATAATCTGTTGGTTCCTCGGTTTTGGCGTCTTGGTTTGGCGATGAGGCGAGGGTCGGTTTTAGTGCTGATGTGGTCACGTGGTGATGGTATGATAGTTGTGACGGTTTGGTGGTGGGACGTTGTGTTTATGTGGCGGCGTGTTGATGTGAACGTGTCTTGAGCTGGTGAATCGATGCTATGTTTGATTATGGCGTTATTAAGATGTCGTTGATATTCGGTATGAAGTTAGCTCCTGGGATTGGCATTAACCTGCATTCAGGGGCGAGGCTCCAGTCTGGGAGTTCTGGAGTTGCAGGGAGCGTGGAGTCACCCCTTAATTTACCGTTACTCCCAGGCCCCTTCTGATCTAGTACAGTAATACCAGTCAGGGGTCCCATTCTATCAATGGGTTAAATAAATTCAGATGTGGCTGTGTGGTAAGAAGCTTGCTTCCCAACCACATGGTTACAAGGTCAGTCCTATTGTGTGGCACCTTGGGAAAGTGTCTTCCACTATGGCCTCGGGCCGACCAAAGCCATGTGAGTGGATTTGGTAGACGGAAACTGAAAGTGGTATGTCCAGTAACGTAGATTCTATTACTGAGGCAGCTATCTCATGTTAGTGAGCATTCTGCGGCAGGCGGAGTTAGCGGGAGATGAGGATGAAGCTCGCTGTAGATTTGCAGTGTTTGTGTTGTTGGCAGTTTTAGCAGTAGTGGACACAGTAATGGAGGTAATAGCGAAGTGATGTTGGCGACAGGGATGAAAATAGTAATGCTAGGTTGTAGGATGGTATAAATGCTTATTATATGGTTTCGGTCGCAGTATAGTGTAACATATTGCAGTTCAGTTGATGCATTGTAATGTAATCGTTGTTTAAAGACAGGTCAACTCTGCTGCCGCAGGCCTACGAAAAAAAGACAATCCAACTGTAACCATCCCAACTTTTCTGTGTCTAGCTGCATCCATTTTTTCTAATTTAGTGAATCTAAAGCTCTGTTGTCTCTCATTCATTTCTCTGCCTTCGATTTTCTCCTGAAGCAGGACTTTGTCTAAATCATTGGATTTTCCCATTTCTCATGGCAAGTTCACTGTACTCTTTTATCGAATTTGCTAAGTAATTATCAGTCTTGCCGATGCAGACCAGCACGTGTTTCTATGGAATCTGCTTGATCATAGGATCACTTTATCCAGTCGTCTTAAAGGAGGAAAAAAAAACCCAAGTTTATGATTTGAGGAGATTTTGCTATTATTTCTAACACGTAGAACATCCTTCGTTGATTCATAATATTCTTTGATGGTCGTGCAAACAAGAATCTTCAATATGGTAAATACGATCAAAGCATGAGCAGTTGGTGCTGTGAGTTGTGTTGCAGGAATAGTGAAATGGACGGACAATAAAATAAATGCATTAAATAAGAAAACTTGAAAGGTTCTAACTCTGCGTTGAGCATTTCATGCAAAAGCAAATGTCAGTCATTTATAAATGAATCAAAGGTAAGGTTGGGGGGGGGGGGAACTTATTAGCGTTTCTCATTATGTGAACGAAGGACAAAGATCAGTAAACGACTGTCTTGCAAAAAGTGTAGGAAAACTACTTAAACATGCTGCAATAGAAGTAGGACTTGAGGAAAGCGTAACACAAGCAAGATAATTAGTGAAAGAAAGCTCTTAAGAAGAAATGTAGTTAGATGGATCGTTCTACGAAGTCACCGAGAATGTTAAAAATCCCAGCTCATCGTGGAAGTGGCTTTGGACTGGAGATTTAAAGAGAGAAACTGCAAGTTTGCTAATGGTTGTTTAAGATGAAGATCTAAACGCTAATTTAATGTGTATGGGTGTTATGTCACTGCTTCAACGAACAAGTGCCGTCTATGTAACAAGCGAATGGAAAATGTTGAGCAGATTGTAGCAGGGTGCAGAATGTTCATTGAGAAGGAGAATGAGACATCATAATAAGGTTTGTGTCAACGTACACTGGACATTTAAAAGAATATAGATATATCACTTGAGACAACTGATACAATCGTGTACAAGAGAAAGCTCTTAATGAATCTCGTAAATCAAAAATTTCATGGGATTTTGACATTCAGGAAGACAGAACATTTCGACGCCCTAGACGAGGGGCCATTATTTGTGATAGTACAAAAAAGAGTAACGTATTTAATGGAATATTAAATGCATCCCATGTTTAGCGGCGCATATTCAGGAATAAAACGTTTTTATTATATAAAACATGTAATATAGGCCCAACATCACATGTAGGACCCAGGGTGACTTTTTGAGACATTTGTTTTGAGAAAACCGTGGGTCTCATTTGCCAAAAAATACGGTAGCTCATAACAGACGTTGCAATTTCTTTAGGCAAAAAAAAAAAAATAGCAGAAAAAATGGCAGAGAAGGATCTCGAAATGTGCAGATTTAAAAGTAGAAATACCAAGAACATAAGGATGTGTAAAAGCCAAATTGTAAGCTGTACTTCTTATTATGTTGGATTTTCATATCAACTGGAACAGTTGGGCACCAAGGCAGACGTAAGTGTTTAAGATATTTGGCTTCCTTTGAACAACTTACAGTCTTCGAAAGGAACTTTCTGTCTAACTCCTTTTGTTAAATCTTGGCAATTGACATGAAGAAGAACAAAAGCAACGCAAAAACCAGTATTTTATATTCATACTGTACAATGAAATAATAGTAATATTATTATTATTATTGTTATTATTATTATTATTATTATTATTATTATTATTATTATTATTATTATTATTATTATTATTATTATTATTATTATTATTCTATGTAGTACTTAGAAACTGTTATTGTAGTGCTGGCTTTCTTTTGTTTGATATGAGGCTAGTGTTTTTCGTTGGTCAGATAAGTGAACACACACTCATCACTCATTCATACACACACATGCATGCATATACAAATGCATAGACAAATAAATTGCCACAAACACACACACACACACACACACACACACACACATGCACATGCACACATAGAGAGAGAAAGAGGGAGAAAAACATAGAGATGATTAGATATATACATACATAGACGGTTATAATTTGACAATTGACAACTTCTCATAAATATATTTTTCATAGTGAAGACACACACACACACACACACACACAAACGGAATGAAAACGTTATCACTGTTTTGACGCCCACATTTACACGAAGTTTAGAGAAAACATGAACATATATCTCAGCCAATTTAATTAACACAAAAGAAATCTGTTAGAATGTTTGCCGCCTCCATCAACATGAATAATAACTAGAATTAAAAGTATTTTGGCAATCGCCTCGTTGTGATTACAGAACACAGGGTAAAAACAGAAATATTGAATATATATATAAATGAAGTTGTTCAATTGGAAACAAGAAGTTAAACTGCAGGAAAAAAACTGAGAAAGTAAAACGACAAACGATGACTGATAAAATATGCATTAGTTAGTATTATGGGTACAAACGCCTACCCATACAGATAGATAGATCTATATATGTGTGTATAAATGTGATTTCTTATGCTGTTTTTATCCTGCCGAACGTAGAAAGGGTGTATTGAGCGAGTAGAGTCACCGTGACACAGAGCGCGACACAGTGTGACACCGCTCTTCTGTTTGATTTACTTATGTATATATTATTAATGTATATATAGAAAAATATTATATTATGTATATGTTATAGATACGTATATAGAAAATATAATTTTATGTATCTATTATAAATATGTATATAGAAAAATATTATATTATGTATATATTATAGATATGTATTATAGAAATATATAAATTCATTAATACTTTGACACAAATGTGTATGAATGTATGCGTGCGTGTGTGTGAGACCAGCTGTGATTGCATGAATCTCATTACCATTATGCCATGCAATATATTTCTTCGAATTTTCACAGAAGTTGAAAGCTTTTCATTAATTTCAGAAAATCTTCTGGAATATTCCTGCAGACACCGTAACAGAATAAATGAAAAATAACTTTAAAAAGATAATGAAAGTAAAGCAAAAATTAAGAGAAAAAAAATAGAAAAACTAAATAAAGCAAGTAGGAAAAACAAAAATGGCGTCTTTATTTCATTTGTTTGTTTCATACAATATCTATGCAAGAAAAGTAACTAGAATTAGCTTGGGAAATATAAACTTGTGAACTTCAAACTCCTGTCTAATAATGAATGGGTTGTTGTTGTTGATTTCGCTGTCAAAATGTGAGTTATTAGAAATATTGAAAGCAGTTTGTGTGTGAGTCTTCAACAAGTTAATATACTTAATTTAGTTTACCGCAAAGAAGAATCTCATTGTTGTGTTTGATTGAGATTTTAGAAGATGATCGTTAGAGTATGGAACAATATTACTATAGGATATTTCTTCTGGGTCTCTTGACTCTATATTCCAAGAGACTTGGAGAAAGAGCGTGGCTTAGAGGTTAGGGTAGTCGTCTCATGATCCTAGTTTCGTGAGATTGATTCCCAGCGACGCGCTGTACCCTTGAGCAAGGCACTTTATTTCGCACTAGTCCTCTCCACTCAGCAGACAAAAACGAAATGTGCCCTAACTCTTCGAAACGCTTAGTTTTAGAATGGTGGCAGCTGATGAAGGAAATGTTCTCTATGTGGCCTGTATGTTTTCTGTGCTCCATTTATCATTTTGTCCACGTTTTTTTGCAACGTCCTGTACCCAGATATGCATCTATATATACATGTAGATGTAGGTATGTGCATACATGTACGTATATATGCATATACTCACATATTATTTGTATTATATATATATATATATATATATATATATATATATATATACAGACATATATGCATACATAAATACATATATGCATACATATATATATATATGCGTATATATATATATATATATATATATATATATATATATATATATATATATATATATATATATACATATATACATTTGCATACATGCACACACGCATGTATATTGGCGCGAGCATGTCTCTGTGGTTAAGAAGCTGGTAAATTGATTATTCTGAAGTAAATCCCCCACAAAACGACACAGTTTAAAAAAAACATCCATGGAACGTGTTTTATTTGTTTCTTATTTCTTTTTCTCTCTTCTGTTTTTCAATGTTTCTTTTGAAAGTTGCTATTAATTTTCTCATTTTTATAAAAAAGATTAATTATAATTGTTGCATGTGTGCCATATTTCATGACAATATCCTTAGTAGCAAGCGTATACTTCCAAGTCACCAGTAAATCTCTTGAAGAATCCGAAGTACTTTTTTGTTTTTACTCATGGGAACATCTAACATAAATTTTAAACTGCTTAATTACTGTTTTGCAGTGTATTTTATAAAAAATAAAGCAAAATATAATAATTAGACGCAATTATCGTTTCGTAGTTCATTTTATAAATATAAAGCAATAAAATTAATTTAAATAACTGAATCTTCGCTTTGTTGTCTATTCTATAAACATAGAGCAATGAAATTAATTAAATCGACTTAATTGCCGTTTTATAGTTTGTTATATAAGCATAAAACAAGTTACATTAAATTGATTTAATTACCGTTTTATAAGTATTTTATAAGCATTGTTCATGTTAGATGATTGGTTAGCTAAATTAAACGGATAATTACTGTTAAATGAAATAGTTAATTACTATTGACGCTCAAATTTTCTTTCGCCTCGTTATTTCCGTTTTGTACCGGAAGTGAAGGTCGACACAGTAGACTTCGCAAACGTCCATATTCGATATGAGGAGATGCTGAAAAGTTCCTGATTTTAAGGGTGTCGCAAAAGGCCTGGTCGGGGCGCAAACTTTCGAGTTCTTTTACAGGGCATAGAAAACCTGAAGGACCGCTGCAATAAGTGTGTGA
>NC_142946.1:5570304-5572804 GCF_046866305.1 Octopus bimaculoides
TATGTATCCAACAATCCCTTCCCCATCCTTTATTATTATTATTATTATTATTATTATTATTATTATTATTATTATTATCCCCCCCTCTTTTTTTATTGTCCTGAAACCTCTCTCTCTCTCTCTCTCTCTCTCTCTCTCTCTCTCTCTCTCTCTCTTTCTTTCCCCACCGCTTTGCTTTTCTTTCTTTCTCTCTCCCCTTTTCCAAAACAACAAAAACAATATTCTCCTCTTCTAAGAAAAAAAAAAGCAACAAAAAAAATACAACCGATTCGTATAAATAAACAAACAACGAAATGTTCTGTTTTCATCATTTTGATGTTGATTTCGTCTTGACGAGTTCGAAAAACGAACGAAAGCGCTAATTAAAGATTATCCAGAATTCTCACTGCCGCCTTTATCTCAATATACAATATCTGTACACCATTCTACACACACACACACACACATACATACACACATGTGTAAGCGTGTGTGTTTGCGTTTGTTCTCCCTGTCACTTGGCAACCGGTGCTGGTTTTTAGGAAGAAACGCCGCTAAGCATTTTTCCGATGCTGTAAAGGTTCTGACAGCTCGCCATCCCAAAATTTTGCATTGACTATTGCTATCATCTGAGTCTCATAATTTGTTTGACCAAAATTCAGAACCGTGTTCTTGACATGATGGATTCTCTTCTTTCTACTGGGTCAGAATCTTTGGCTCACCGTCGAAATGGATTTTCGTCATTCCTTTTCCAGATGTATTTTCAAGGTCATTGCTCTGATACATTTTTCTGGTCTAGTACCCTCTTTCAAGGACTTTAAACGTGTCGTCTGCTTTTCTTCCTAGGCGCAACATTACTCTGATACATTTTTCTGGTCTAGAACCCTCTTTCAATGACTTTAAACATGTCGTCTGCTTTTCTTCCGAGACACATTTCTCAGTTGAGCATTCTGTTAGTCAGAAGTGCTGTAATTCTAATAATTTTTTCTCCTCGAAATATCGCTCTTCAGAACTCACTGTTATGTTACCATTTTCGTCTGTTTCCCTCTATTCTATGATATCAGGCCCTTTAAGATTTCTATCAGTCATCATCTTTAGAATTTGTTGGACTCTTTCGGTTCCTTCTTACTAAGCCATTACGCTACCGTGACCTCAAGTTTTGTTTCGGACAAAAGCGTATGAAAAAAAAAAAAAAAAAAAGAAATTGATTTTTGATCGATTTCGCTGCGACATTGATTCGATCCTGATTCGACTTGAACTCGGAGCAGAAGTAACAGTAGTTCTGTTTAGCTGACCCAGTATGGTTCGTTCCCGCTGCACGGCAACCAACCGGAGGCCTGTGAATAAAATTTTATCGAAATTGTGCTGCAGCAAGTGACGCATACATGCATACATACATAGTACATATATATATGTATGTATGTATGTATGTGTGTGTGCGTGTATGTGTGCGCGCGTGTATGTCTGTGCATGCATGTATGTCTGTGTGTGCACGCGTGTATGTGAGTGTCCGTGTGTTTATGTTTATACTATATATATATATATATATATATATATATATATGTATATATATACAAATGTATACTTATCTGTGCATGTATCGATCTATCTATCAACATAATAATATATAAATAATATGCATATATATCTATATCGATCTATATGTATATATCTACACAGATATATATATGTAACTTCATCAACCTGCATATATGTATATCTATCTATCTATCTATCTATCTATCTATCTATCTATCTATCTATCTATCTATCTATCTATCTATCTATATGTAGGTATGCGTATATATGTGTAGTTGCTATTTACACAAAATGCATAAATTTAAGAAACAGAACGGCAGGATTTTTGAAAATATTTATTGAAGACTATTGATATCTGAAAATCAAAGACAAATACTATTTTTTCTTCGTCAATGTAGAATGCCAGATCTTTGTAATTCGAGCCAAAAACTTTCGAATCAATGAAGATTGATGAAATTTTGTAAGAAAGCGTTGGAGACGTTCAGAATATCTTGGCAGAAATGTGTAGTGAATTTACACTATTTTTATATCAGTAAATAAACATACCCACCATGTATACATACTTACATACATACATACATACATACATACATATAGGTATATATACATATATGCATGTATGTGTATATATATATATATATATATATATATATATATATATATATATATATATATATGCATATATATATAGGTATATATATATATATATATATATATATATATATATATATATATATATATATATATATATGTCTTTATGTTTGAATATGTATCTTTGTCGATGTGTGCACAAGTGTATACATAAACACGCACAAATAATGTGTGTGTGTTTGTATGTGTTCATGTCTCCCGTGTGTGTATGTTGGTGTGTTTCTTGTGTTAAGTGACTCTATTGAAAATGGAAGGAAGCAAGAGAAAAAGCGTGGCTAAAGTCTGAGATTAAAACGGCAAGTTTCCCTTCTCAATTATAAGTTATCTTCCG
>NC_142946.1:5580304-5605304 GCF_046866305.1 Octopus bimaculoides
AGGAATAACGCGGAAATAAATATTGGCCTTTGTCAGATCTATCTATCTATCTATCTATCTATCTATCTATCTATCTATCTATCTATCTATCTATCTATCTATCTATCTGCCTGTATATATGTGTATGTGCGTATGTATTTCCATATATGTATACATATACACATATATACTTATATATACATATGTATGTGTATGTATATATATATATATATATATATATATATATATATATATATATATATATATATATACACATATATATATATAATATATATATATATAAATATGCACAAACATATATGTGTATATATATACGTATATACATATATTTGTATTGTGTATATATATATATATATATATATATATGCATAGATAATATAGACACACATACGTATCTTATTTTATTGCATATTGCAGCTGAATAACTTCTCAAAGTGTTACAAACTGTGCTTATAAATCCACAGTTTACAAGCATTTATAAATGTTCAATTCCGGCTGATGATCGGTTTTGTGAAACTCTGAGTTACAGTTTGTAAAGTATTTCAACCTTAATAAAACACTATATTTTAATCTACTTTTGCTAATATATATATATATATATATATATATATATATATATATATACACACACACACGATATCAAACATTAAATTCTTGTTTTCAGAAAACATTTTCTAAAACATACTTCAGAGAGCGACAGAAACGCACCCTACATTTTACACGGCCATTGGTATGGCGGGAATAAAGTTAAGCTGTTAGTAATCCTCATCTTGTATAGCTAATGGTACACAGTTTTTTTTTCTATTTTATAAAATTTCAGTTATGGTTTTGAACAGTGCACAATCTGTGTTTGCTGTTGAAACTTTTGTCAACCTGTAAAATGTGGAAGTTTTTTTTTGGGGGGGGGGAGGTCGCACACTGTATAGTTTATTAGAACTAAAATGACATTAAAATGTCTCCCACTGTCACTCATTCATACATTCACACTCTACTGTCCGCTGACATCTTCCTACTTCAACACAATGGCATGAGCGTGATAGCAAACAAACACACATGGTAACTATTACATATGAATGTTGCTAGAGAGAAAAATATTGAGCATTGGTCGCCTTACATAAGCTTATTATATGAGCTCTGTTCAGAAAGTATCCGACTTTATTTTTTCTCGCCAAAATTAATGCTGCGTGTGCAAAATCCCTTGGGTGGGAAGTGATGCTATTTTCGCACCGGTTGGTTGCGTCAGTTCCCGGACATGAACAGCACATCACTTGTTCGATAAGCTCTCTTCTTTGCCGACCTGGCACCGTGTGGCTTCTGGCTCTTTCCCAAACTGAAAACCACGCTGAATGGGAAGCGATTTGAGTCGTAAGAGGAAAACATGTGAAAAGCGATGGTGGAGCTCCATAGCATTCCTGAAAAGTGTGTGAACTCCCAAGGGGAGTATTTTCAAGGTAATCAAATAAAATTTGTGAAATGCATAAAATGGTTTTTGCTTTACGCCTGAAGGTCGGATACGTTTTCAACGCACCTCGTATAACCAGATACATTCTCTGTGTGTTGGGATTTACATTATATTTGACCATCTATGACTAATATTGTAGTTTCTTTTCTTTGTGAGGGATAGGGTAATTATATTTAAGATAGTTGCGTTACCAAGAAATGGTCTTTTCTATAATTTTGTTTTGTAGCATTATGTATACGAAATAGCGGTTTGTTGCAAATGCACGAGCAGCTGCTGATAGAGTTTCGCAAATTTATTATCGAGATG
The DNA here is from genome assembly GCF_046866305.1 of Octopus bimaculoides. Lineage (NCBI taxonomy): Eukaryota > Metazoa > Mollusca > Cephalopoda > Octopoda > Octopodidae > Octopus > Octopus bimaculoides. The sequence goes on from NC_142946.1 coordinate 5,582,073, forward strand.
ACAGCTTGAGTCACGAAATTTAAAATTTTCAGGAACTTTAATATATGATGTGTGTGTGTGTGTGAATGCGTATGCGCCTGTGTGCATATATATATATCTGTGTGTATGTGTGTGTGTACGTATGCATGTCTCTCTCTCTCTCTCTCTCTCTCTCTCTCTCTCTCAATATATATATATATATATATATATATACACACACACATATATATATATAGACACACACACACACATATCTATATATATATATATATATATATATATATATACATATATAAATATATATACGTGCATGTATGTATGGCTGCATGTATGTATGTATACATGTATGTATGTATGTATGTATGTATGTATGCTTGCTTGCTTGTATACGAAAATCATTCGAAGTTTGTTCAGTTGCTGGAAGGCAATTTATGGTTTATTTATATCACAAGGTTTTCAATTTTTGTCTTTTTCAAATATAACATCAATGCTAATACACACACACACACACACACACACACACACACACACATACACACACACACTCACACACGCACGCACACTCACACAGACACATACACACACACAAGATTAATGTCTGTTTATAATGAGTGAAAGTGCGAACGAACGTTATATTAATCTGGTTGCCGTATCCTTTCTATAACGTGCTTATAAATATGTTTTCTTTATCGAAACCTGAGTTACTTTCTACATGTATATTATCAAATACAGCTTATTCTTTGTTTACGTTGTTGTTTTTTACCGAGTCTTATATCTATTGTATCTTTTTAAATGAAATTTCTGTGTTGTTGCGTAGTTTCATCTACTAAATTATTTGAATTACCTGTTTGTTATATTTAATTACTTTTGAAAATACTTCCTTGGTAAAGGAGAAAACCGAAATTGTTTTCTTCAAGTTATATACTAGAGACAGTTCTATAAGCTCTATTGTTATTCATTGCCTCTAATCATGTATATGCATTTATTAGTATTTATAAGGTAAATTCATGTAACATTCAGAGGTTCGTTATTTCTTCAAAAACCGCTACATTTATAATCATTACAATGAAAGCAGATGAGTTTAGGTTGGATATTATAAGGAGAGAAAAGAATTTAACCAAGCGCAGGAGTGGCTGTGTGGTAAGTAGCTTGCTTACCAACCACATGGTTCCAGCGGGTTCAGTCCCACTGCGTGGCACCTTGGGCAAGTGTCTTCTACTATAGCTTTGGGCCGACTAAAGCCTTGTGGGTGGATTTGGTAGACGGAAGCTGAAAGAAGCCCGTCGTATATATATATATATATATGTTTGTCCCCCCCCCATCGCTTGACAACCGATGCTGGTGTGTTTACGTCCCCGTAACTTAGTGGTTCGGCAAAAAGAGACCGATAAAATAAGTACTAGGCTTACAAAGAATAAGTCCTGGGGGGCGATTTGCTCGATAAAAGGCGGTGCTCCAGCATGGCCGCAGTAAAAACCAGACCATGTTGTAACTTTATTCAGCGGATATATTATTCTATACGCATTTACAAAATGCGGAAAAAACAAATATATATATATTCATAGGCGCAGGAGTGGCTGTGTGGTAAGTAACTTGCTTAATAACCACATGGTCCTGGCATCATTTCCACTGCGTGGCATCTTGGGCAAGTGTCTTCAACTATAGCCACGGGCCGACCAAAGCCTTGTGAGTGGATTTGGTAGACGGAAACCGAGAGAAGCCCGTCGTATATATGTATATATATATATATATGTGTATATGTATGTGTGTGTCTGTGTTTGTCCCACCAACATCGCTTGACAACCGATGGTGGTGTGTTTACGTCCCCGTAACTTAGCGATTGGGCAAAATAGACCGATAGCATAAATACTAGGCTTACAAAGAATAAGTCCCGGGGTCGATTTGCTCGACTAAAGGCGGTGCTCCAGCATGGCCGCAGTCAAATGACTGAAACAAGTAAAAGAGAGCAAAAGACATTAATATATGCTTGCTGGTGTAATCGTTGTTTTAATAAACGTTGCATTCAAAAGTTTTCCAGTAGAAACTTAACTTCCCGAGGGCAGGGATATGATGCACGAGGAGCATCTCCAAATTTCTGAAAGCTGAACCCCTGAACGCTCAGCGATCGTCAGCGTTGTCGCCGCCATCTTCGTCGTCGTTGTTGTTTATTTTTCAGGTGAGATTTTATAAAGCAAGTCATACGATCAAAGATGATTTAACCAGCATCATGCAGTCTCGCCATACACTCTCAGTCTGTTCCAGTAGATGTATCCCTTCACCTCGTCAATTTCCCCTCACCTCCTAGTATTACTAGAGCTTCGCTACGTTTTTTTTTTTGAGGTTGTTCGTATTTTGTTTTCATGCTGTTTATTCTGATGCTTCGTGGCTGAGTGCTGCGTGTCCACCTCCGTCAGAATTCTTTTTAGCTGAACTAGCATTTCTCTGATGTGTATACACAGATTCTCTTTCACATACGCTCAAATTCTACACACACACACACGCGCACACACACACACACACACACATACACACACACACACACACACACGGACACATGCACACACGTATATATGAATAGTTAGATATGTGTGTGTGTGTATACATATATGTACATATATAAATGTATATATAAGATTATGATATATATATATATATATATATATATATATATATATATATATATATATATATATATATATATATATACATATATGTGTGTATGTGTGTGTGTGTATATATATATATATATATATATATATATATATATATATATATATATACATACGGCATATATATATGTGTGTATCTACATCTATATATATATATATATATGTTGTGTATGTGTGTGGGGGGATAAGTAAATTCACAATGTTTGAGACTTAAGTGTGCGCGTGTACATGGGCATCTGAAGGTGTTGTGTGTGTGTGTGGATGTATGTGTGTGTGTGGATGTGTGTGTGTGTGTGTGTGTGCATGCGTATTTGAGTGCTTGTGTGTGTGCATGTGTGTGTCCGTGTTTGTGTGTTTCTATGTGCTTGCCTGTGTATGTCAGTGCGTATGTAGACCGAAAATACATCTTTTGACGATCGACGATCACGCAGAGATTTGTAAATAACGTAAGGACAAGAAGAGTAAGAGCGGTAGCAGTATCAACACCATCACCATCATCATCACCATCATCATCACCATCATCATCACCATCATCATCATCATTATCATCATCATCACCACCATCATCATCATCATCATCATCACCACCACCACCACCACCACCATCACCATCATCATCATCATCATCATCATCATCATCATCATCATCATCATCACCACCATCATCATGATCATCATCATCACCACCACCACCACCACCACCATCATCATCATCATCATCATCATCACCACCACCACCACCACCACCACCACCACTACCACCGTCATCATCATCATCATCATCATCATCATCATCATCATCATCATCATCATCATCATCACCATCATCATCCTCAGCATCAACATCAACATCAACACCATCACCATCATCATCATCATCATCATCATCATCATCACCATCAGCAGCAGCAGCAGCAGTAGTAGTAGTGGCAGTGGAGAAGTTCCATTTATTTTTAGGACATTAACTCCGTTAATCAGTGAAGAGTAACACTGCTATTTCTATCAGTGTAGTTACTGGTCGCGTTTAGTAGGAATTAATGGAACATGGTGGAGGGAGAGAGGGTGTGTGTGTGTGTGTGTGTGTGTGTGTGTGTGTGTGTGTGTAGATCCTGCTATCAAACTGTGAGATATTTATATGTAACACACAGATACGCACACATACAAACATACATGCAAACACACGTGTGTGCATGTATGTGTGTATGTGTATATATATATATATATATGTATGTATGTATGTATGTATGTATGTATATACATAGCACTTAGACACATTGTTTGGGCAGGTGTACATATATATGCAAGTATGTGGTTCTGTATATGTGTGTGTGTTGCGTGGTAAGAAGCTTGCTTCTCAACCACATGGTTCCAGGATCAGTTCCACTGCGTAACGCCTTGAGCAAGTGTATTCTACTATAGCCTCGGGCTGACCAAAGCCTTGTGACCAAAGCCTTCACCAAAGCCTTGTGAGTGGATTTCATAGACGGAAACTGAAGAAAGCCTATCTTCTATGTATGTATGTATATATATATTTATTTCGCCTTACTCGTCATAGTAGACTACGCCTCTCTCTCTCTCTCTCTCTCACTCTCTCTCTCTCACTCATATGGTTGCAACATGGCCGAATAGATAAATATTCGCTTAGTAAGCAAGATTTCCATGGTTCGGTCTTGACTAAGCGTCTTTTGCTTCAGCCTTAAGGCAATCTGATTCAAGTGTTGTGAGTTGTGCAGACGCAAAGCCCGTCTGGTGGATTGAACCCGTAATATATATAGCCAGCCTTGTTATACGCTGTGTCATGTGGCTCCCACCCGAGGGAAACGTTAAGAGAAAACGTGTCCGTGGAATATTTAATATGATGAACCTGGTTGTTCAGTGTATCGGATAATTGAATAGTCATCGTCGACACCGATGTTCATCCATTAATGAATTTATTTCGTTTCTGTTTTTTATTTTAGTTTTACTTCACAGGAAACTGACTGAGAGAAACAAAGACAAAAAAAAGACGGGGAATAAGGAGACTTGCCCGAAATCTTATGAAATTCAGTTTCATTTTTATTTAAATCGTACCTCTCATTGATTTTTCATCCTAAAATATTTTCCACTTTTAAATTAGGAACCACAACCGCAGTCTGTCATTGATTTCTACAAAACATGAGCAAAGCGCTGGATACAGTGACGTCACTGTTTTATGATTGACAAATGTTTCCTTTCCTATATAAAACTACTACTACTACTGCTACAAGTACTACTACTACTACTACTACTACTACTACTACTACTACTACTACTACTACTACTACTGCTGCTGCTGCTGCTGCTAGTACTACTGCTGCCGTTGCTGCTGCTGCTGGGGTTCTATATACGTGTTAGTAACTTCTAACTTGATGCGAGAGGTCGAGTAAATCACAAACGATATGAATGAATGGTCCTGAATTTAGATGGAGTGAATGGTACGCTTGGTACAATACAATGGCGGTCAGTTCTAGCGTTAGTATAAAAATCAATGCCGAAATTAGGTACTAGCCCTTCTACAGTTTTCCTGTATATGTATATATATATATATATATATATATATATATATATATATATATATATATATATATATATATATATATATATATATATATATATATATATATATATATATATATATACATATACATATATAAATTAAGAAGAGTGGTACAACAAGGCACCAATATTTACTTTGCTGGAAATTAATACATTTGTATTGAAATATTTTTCATTGATATATATATATATATATATATATATATATATATATATATATATATATATGAATGTATGACAGACAGAGGTCGTCTTACCAATAAGCAGAAGAGTATTAGATAGCAAGGGACACGAAAAGTTCAAATAAATAGAATTTATATAAGAACAGAGGAAAGATACCGAAAGATAATGCCTGGAACCGTTTTTGTTGTTGGAAAAATAAACGAAAAAAACAATTTCTTTATTGTGTTGACAGATTAAAAGAAAGACATTTGACATCTAAATTATGTGACAGGTCTATGCGTTGATCACACTCAGACACAGACGCACAGACAGAGACACACACACAGGCACAGGTATGATAGTAACACCTGGCGCCTCACATCTGGTTGTTCCCATTTCGCTTTTCCGATCGTAATGTGAGGTATATTTGATCTGTTATTCAAAATCCCATGGTAAAATTTCAGAGAAGTTACCGGGTATGTTTCAGTCATTTCATATCTTTTATTTCCTAGTTCTAACTCTCGCAGCAGTTATTGAAACGCCAAAACACGTCGAATCGACGTGAAGAGTAATTCTCAGTTGATTAGGAGAGGTTCCGACGGGGTGGGAGTGAACTTCCGTGAACTTCCGTGAACTTCCGTGAACTTCCGTGAACTTCCGTGAACTTCCGTGAACTTCCGTCAAACTAACTCGCTAATCCGATGTTTCTATGCTCAGTTTCCTATAGTATCGTTCCTCTTTACGTGTCTTATCTATATTGATCATGCAACGCTGTAGATAAACGAACTGTAGGCATACAGATTTTACCCATATCCACTGACATAACAAACTCTATATTAGATTCATTATGGATGATCCTTACATGTTTCATTCAAATCTACATTGGTTCGTTTGGAGTTTCCGGGTGTTACATGCGAAACATTGTTTGCTACATTCAGAGTAAGCCAGCCATTACATAACGGGAAGCCATCAAAGGGCCACCATTAAAAAAAAAAAAAAAAGCAAAATGGTGGCATTGTGCCTAATTTGCAGTAATCTTGCTTCTCAAATTGCAGCAGCGTCAGCGTGCCCCGTGCCAACATAGTTTTTGCCAACTTTGAAGATTTCTGTTCAGTGAATCTAGATTATTTTGCGAGGAGAATGTTTATATTTCTTGCCAGATTTCGTGCTACTCCCTCGTCACATGTCCTTGATACAAGCATAATACACAGCATACACATACACACGTACACATACACGCAGATATGCACACACACACACACACACACACACACACAAATACTTACAGATATGAACAGTCACTCAAGCAAAGATATGCGCACACGAATACATACAGATATGGACACACATACACAAGCAGACATATGCATACACACACACAAGCAGACATATGCACACACACACACACACACACACACACACACACAAAAGTATACATAGATATGAACATACGAAACACACACACGTATAAGCGTACACACGTATAAGCGTACACACGTATAGACACACACACGCGTACACAGGTATAGACGCGCGCAAATACACAAACATACAACAGGTATACGCATACATTCAAACTTAAACGTACACACGTACAGGCATGCAGACACAAACACAAACAAACATAAACAAATAGATATACACATCCACAAATTTACATGCACATACATACACACTCTCAGACACAGATATACAAACACATAACACATATACATACACATATACATAGACAGGAAAACGAGGGAACTGGCCGTCAACTATGTCATGGAAGTTAGACGAAAGCAATGCGTTCAACTTTGACATTAGTAAAAATTTCGATAATCTCTGTATTAAGATATCCCAGACTATTTTGCCCTCTTATAATTTTTATCCATCTCTTATCTGTTTAATAAAAAGTTCACAGCCAGACAATTTATTGTCGAAATTTTATTTTGACAATATGTAAATAAACGTACGATAATTTTAATGTATTTAAATAAAAATATGTCTTTATATTTCTGGAAAAATAGTCAACACCAGACACGGAAATTATATTATTTAGATAATATACCAATAGATATACAATTATTTCTATACATTTAAATGAAAATATCTTTACAGTCACTTCAAAAACAACAATATTTTATCAATAAATTACAATTGATTGAGACAATAAATAAACACATTTATTACAGATAAATTTCCTGTTTTGCTTAACGGGTCACTCGACCACTCTGGTTGGCTTGGCTAAGTCGGAAGAGGTGTTGACTGCTTCAGTAAGCTCTGAAACGAAACTTGAAATGCAAGTCAAAATTCGTCGTATGTATTTTGTATCAGAGAAGTTCATTTTGATTTCTGTGTGAATGGTTGTTCCATGCTAATGGCGTTGATGACAGAGAAGGCTAATTCTTGCGTAGAAGTGAAAGTGAAAGTGAAAATATAGCAGGGAAGAGTTGGCGGAGGTGGTGGTTGTTGTTGTTGCTGCAACTTGGATTCTTTAAACTTTTCTTCAACTATTTTACATTTGACTCCAAAAAGATAAATTCCAAAACTGATAGAGTGACATAAAAACTGATAGAGTGGCATTTCTAGTTGTAGGTTAACCACGTTTTTTTCTCAATTCCGATCAGGGTGGATTTTCATTGGTTTTTGTAAAACCAGAAAGGACATCTTCGCGATCTTTTCCTCATAGTTAATTATAGACAAGAGGATTTGAGAAGGAAATCTCTCTTCAATATTTCTAACCCCGTATCCTCAACTGTCACTCCTCATGGTTTATTCTCTGTTTCTATTGTCGATTCTTTCTAGGACATTGTTGCCTCTCGCGTAATCCTCTCATTTGATGTTTAAGATGGCGCTGAGCTTTATTGACGGAAACTTTTTTAATGTCCCAACAATGAAGTGTTCATATTTCATAGCTGTTTAATATGAAAGATTGATAAACCATCAATATCGATATTTTGAGAGCGAGATTAAGGTGGAATGGATGCGTGGGTTAGATGTTTGTTCTTAAACACCCGTTGAAAAAATGTTTTCAAATGCTGAATGGAAAGACTGGACAAATTCGGTGAAAGCCCTAATCCACTAATCCATAACTATCCTTAAAGCCTCTTTTTGAAATAACAATCTCGACAATAGTTGGTCAATTATAACCTCTTGTTGGTCAGTTTAATGTATAAATGATTGATAATTTCCGCTCGACAGGCATTTTATCATCAAATTATGACCAATTAATGGTCATTTTATTGTATTGCTGATGAATAACCCAGACCACTCCATGACAAGTTTTATTATTAATCAATGGTTAATTCTGGCAAATTAATGGTCAATATTTGCTCAGCTGACGGAAGAATATGGCCATTTGATGGTCATTTTATTAGGTGCTTCATGAATAACTACGCCTACATGATTTTAATGTTGCTGTATAGGCGATAATTTGAAAAGGTCACTTGTGACCATTTTGTGCAGTAGTTGATGAGCAAATTTGCTCCATTATGGTCAGCTTGCTCTGTAGCTGATAACTAATAATATCAATTTGATGGTCAGCATGTTATTAGCTTGAAGATCAATTACGTTTATTTGGTGGTCAATATATTTTGTTGTGGGTGACTAATGTTGGTCAGTTGGACGAATAATGATTACCCAAATCTTGTACCTTGATGATCACTTCTTTGTATGGTACATGTTTGCATATGGCTTAATGAAGAATTATTTAAGTTTGGGGTTAATCACGGCAACTTGATGGTCATTTTGTCGGTTAGTTGAGAGAAAAATCATTCCCTCTCTTCTGCTGAATTTTTGGATGACTATGACCACTGAATGGACAGTTTGTAGTTAAAACTGATGTTAAATCCAGGCTATATAATGAACGGTTTACATTTTAAATGATATTTAATCCAAGCTACATAATGGTCAATTTGTATTAATAGATAATTAATCCAGACTTCTTAATAGCCAGTTTGTCGGCTGTCTATCTACTTCTCATTTCGAGTACTCAACGACAATTTTATTTATGTATATAATTATACATATGTGTGCGAATGTGCGTATATATATATATATGTGTATCATATATAGCAAATACACCAAAGCACGCAGACAGAGGCATGCAAGCACGCACACTCACTCACACAAACACACACACGCACACACACACACACACACAGACACACGCACACACACACGCACACACACACACGCACACACACACACACACACACGCACACACACACACATATATATATATACGACGGGTTTCTTTCAGTTCTCCATCTACTAAATCCATTGACAAGGCTCTGGTCGGCCCGAGGCTATAGTAAATGATACTTGGCCAAGATGAGACTGAACCCAGAGCTATGAGACTGGGCAGCAAGCTTCTTACCACACACCCACGCATGCGCCTATATATATACATATTCCTACATATCTATTTTGATATATCCATAAACTTACGTGCACATACACTTGCACGCACAGGGACACAGACATACACACACATATAATTCTACAAACAATTGTGTGTATCTGCATGCATATATATGTGTGTATGTGTGTGAGTGTGTGTGTATAGATCGCGTATGCATGCGTTTTCCAGTAATCATGCTGGCTAGTTGTGTTCGCGAGATTCACAATGGCGTCCGAGCGATATTACATTAAATATAAAATCTAAAAGCTTTACGTATTTCAAGTGGTTTTCTTAATTAATCAAATTATATCTTAATAAAAGACCTTCTCCGCTTTGTATGTGAACAGACTATTGGTTTTAGTGTTCAACCTTTCCGCTTGCAAATTGGTTTGTACTTGTGTTCGCGTGTTTGTTTGTTTGTTTGTTTGTTTGTTTGTTTTTTCTTTTTTTTTTCTACCTGTTATGATAAACATTGTGTCAATAGGAGCGTTCAATTAGACAAATATAGTGCTATAGATACACATCATTCACGAACAGGTGTGTGTGTGTGTGTGTGTGTGTGTGTGTGTGTGTGTGTGTGTGTGTGTGTGCGTGTATGGAATAGTGGGTGGATAAATATATACATGCGTCATATATATATATATGTATGTATGTATATGTATATATATATATGTATATATATGTATGTATATATATATATATATATATATATATATATATATATATATATATATATATATATATAGGTATATGTATATATATATATATATGTATATATTTATGTATATATATGCATATATATATGTATATGTACACACTCACACGCGCGCACCCGCACACACACATATACGTTTCCTCGCACATGCATATATAACCACAATATACATACATACTCACATATACAGTCATACATATGTGTGTATATCTGTATGTATATGTATATATATATATATATAAAACCATAGGCATTCATCTATATATATATACGCATACACACACTCACACACAAGCATGTGCACTTATATTTGTATACCTGTATACATACATATATATATATATATATATATATATATGAGTATTTGTATTTGTATGAATGTGTGCGTACGTGTGTATCTGTCTGTCTTTCTCAGTATATGTGTCTGCGTTCATGTTTACGTGTTAATGAATAAAAATAAAACGAAACTCATTAAAATATAAAACACCAACAAAAACACGAAGAGGTGGGAAAAAAACCTCACCTGCAGCAGGTGAGGACGAACTGAGATCTCTGGATAAATGCCTGATTATATTCCTTTCTGCCATCATTTACTCACCATTTCGTGGCATATCACTTCCATGTAATTATAAACTGTATTTTTTTCTCTCCGTTAACACACAGCTTGACGTAGCCACACACCACAGCATTGACAATAAACAACGCCTCTGACATTAATAGAAGGGAATATTTCAGTCAGTCGCTCATCTTGTTTATAATAGCAACCAGACTGCACCGTGTAACACGATTTTTGTCCTTGGGTTGAAGCTATTATTTCTTATTTGCTTACCTCTATAGAGTATGAGAAATGGTTAATATTTTCTTCAATTTTTGCTTTTGTTACGATTATTCAAACCCCAAATAATCCCTCTCTACCCATGGCTATGATGTTCCCCAATTACTCCTGCTCATCATCAGAGATGCACATATTATCAGTCACTAAGGGACGTGCTTAAGGTCAAGCAACCGATAAGCAAATCTGTGGTATTGAGCAGAATATTTGCTATAACGATATTTCTGCTTCAGTAACTCAGCGATTAATCTATCTGAAATGTAATGGAAAATAGGTCAGTTTCAAAATATTGATGTCCAGGTCACAAAAGCAATGTATGATATCTTCTACAGTGTCATACACTTAAATACCTCGACAATTTGGTCAATGTCGGGACGTTCTTTGATCACAAGCTTCTTGCTTGTTCAGGGAAGACATGTTTCTAGAAAACAACAAAGTAGAACAAAGCAAGCGTTTCTCTCAGTTAGGTAAGAAATTAAAAGACAGCCGACAGCGCTGCAGATCGTCTTTGGTTACAAGCAATGTGTTGTGGACATCTGTAGGAAATGCATTTAGCATTTTAACTGTCAATTCAACTTAAGACAGACTATGGAGAAGTTGAGGTGGTATTGTCAGAACGAATCATTGTCTCATAGATTCGTTAAATTTAGTTTTAAAGCCAGCTCAACACAAATTGGAAACACGGAATTAAAATCAGAATTTATGAAGAGAAAACAATGGTAACTTTAGCTAATATTTTTATATTTCGGTGTTAAAAATCCTTTATTAACGAAAACAAAAAACGAAGGACGGTGAAGAGCTGGTGTAATTTTCTGAAATAAATGGGAGCATTGGTGAGTCATTCTCATTTGTGAGCCATTGGTGAACCATTTTCAGTTCAGTATTGTTATATTAGCTCATCCACGTGGTGCAGTTTGTGCCTAATGCCAATGGTAGCATTCAGTTTATAAATTAGAACCCCTTTAATTCCCAAATTACCGATGTTTCGTTCCGTTGCGTTGAATATAACCGCGATATCTTGGGTGTAGTATTTCTCTCGTGGTTCCGTAACTATTGTATTTGTGTGGATTTATTCTTTAATGTATAAAGTTTCTTGATAAAATAGTTTTAACTCTTAAACATATAAATATTCTGTATAATGTAAACTGTTGCGCTGAATAACTTTCCGTTTCTTTATTTTCTATTTGAATTTTAATCACTTTTCTTGATCAATCAATCCTGATCGAACAAACCTACGACCGAAGGCGTTCTAGTTATGACCATCCCTATATGTCTTTACGTTAACATCTTCTGAAGTGTGCATGTTTTTAAAAATGACAAGAATCTCATCTGAGGGCATTTGCTTTCATTATTTAAGGGGTTAGGTATTATTTGAGTGAGGTTTGCCTGCTATTTCTAAAAAAAAATCGAGAGATCACGGTGAAGCCCATCATCATTTCTTAGATCCAGCTGTTACGAAACCTGTAAACAAACTTCTAAGGCTAAGATATATCAAACAAAACCAGTCACAGGCTCACTGCATTTCCATCTTACCTCGTTTGATTTCCTTTGATATAAGAGCGCCTCAAAGCTCTTCTCCCTCATCATCACTGTCCATTAACTATTCATTCATACTTTTCGCTTGACCCTTTACCAAACCCCTCTCCAAACACTTCTCGTTCTTTCTCGCAAGTAAAACATTTATGGCGTACGACGAAGATGAAAAAGAGACAGGACGAGCGAGAAGACTGGATTCTAGTGATAAAATTATATTTATCGATTCCAAAATTATGAAAAATAGAAAAAAGGCAAAGTTGAGATCGATAGGATTTGATCTCAGTGCACAGGGAAAAAGAAATAAATATCACAGGTGTTCCACTCATCCCTCGAACCCACCCTGGACATTCTCCGTCTCTTCATGAACATAGAAAATGTATTTTCAGCAACGGAGTTTGACTATCTACACCACGACCACCACCACTACAAAACGGACAACAACACAACAATAAAAAGCAACAAATGAAAAAATAAATAAATAAAATAAAATAAAGCAACATAAACTAAGACAAAAACAATGCTAATGTACTTTAAGACAAGCATGACATGTTATTATATCGATTAATGCTCAATATCTGCTTCATCAGCACGATTGATTGAAGTAAATAACTATTTTCTTTTCGCTTTTGTACAGCGCCATTTTACACTAGGGTAGACAACTGCATTCAGCCGAAAACAAAAGAAAAAGAAACACGTCCAAATTAATAATGATAATAATAATAATAATTATAATAATAATAATGATGATGATGATGATAGTGATGATATTAATAAATAAAAATCTATTATTCTATTTTCTTTCAATTTTCTCACTAATCCTTTGATTTTATGTCAATGCTGGAAACGATCGGTTCCTGACTAAGAATAAAATACATGACGGAACAAGGAAGAGCAACAACACAAACACTAATAGTATTAGTAGTGGTGGTGGTGGTGGTGTTGGTAGTAGTGGTGGTGGTGGTAGTAGCACTTAGATCTATTAATTGGCAAACAATGGCCAGCATTTTAACTGTTGACGTGTTGCATATCAAGCAGAAAGGAGCAATTTCATGTTCTTAGCATCTTGCCTTTGTTCAATGTTCTGCCTTGTGTGTTCGCTATCGCCACACACACACACACACACACACACACACACACACACACACACACACACGCACACGCAAATACGTATATATATGATTATACACACACAGAAACACATGCACATATATGCAAATATGCCCACGTATGTATATGCAAGCATGTATGTATGTACGTAATGTGCAAGTTTCATAAATTATATAATTATGTAGCATATATGATGAAAGCAGACGATTTAATACCTGGCTTCGGATTCAATACACGACTCATCACGACTCTCGTGATCATTCACCAGTAAGAGGAAACTCGAGTTGATTGAGTTTTTAATACATATACACAACTACACACGCACACGCACACACGCACACACACACACACACACACACACACACACACACACACACACACACACACACACACACACACACACACACACACACACACACACACACACACACACATATATATTTTTCATGCATAACACAACTCAAATCAACAGTGATGGAATAATTTTGAATAATACAAAGACTCACTGTGGTTTAAATATGAATGTAAACTCATTCTTTGCATATCATGATGTCCAGAAAATACGTCCTTACAATGGAGACGAACACCGTTCCTCCATGTGACCGGCTTGAAAAATTGTTAAGATATTAGGATATTTTCCTATTTTTCTTAACATGAAACCAATGGTATCCGTAATTCACAAATGAAGAAATTTTTGTCCACGCATTTTCATCGTTGAACATTTATGTTTATACATATATATTTTATGGTTCTTATTCTAAAAGGCGTTCTATTCTGCCGAAACGTTATGAGGACATAAAGAAACCAACAACGGTCGTCCAGCAATAATGGGAGACAATAGAAACACATAAACTCACAAACACACACACACATACACACACACCACACACACATATATACACGGTGGAAGCGCATGGCTTAGTGGTTAAGGTGTTGGACTCCTGATCATAAGATTGTGATTTCGATTCCTGGACCAGGCGATGCACTGTGTTCTTGAGCAAAATGCTTCATTTCAGCTGGCAGAAATAGATATTTCTGTGACAGACCTGTGTCCAGTCCAGGAGGGTGTATATCCGGGCAGTGAATCAAGGAAACACGCCCCACACGACTCTACATCACTCAGGAAGAATCTTTATCCTTTTATCACACATAGACACAACGGGCATCTACAGTTTCCGTCAACCTAATTCACTCACAAGCATTGGTCAGTCCGGAGTTATATTAGAAGACAGTTGCCCGAGGTGCCGCGCAGTAGGACTGAACACGAAATCGCGTGTTTGCAAAGTGCGAACTTCTTAAGCACAGACGCTTATCTACATCCCTACACAAATTCGAGTTAATCTCATAAGCTAATACTTCCAGTTCTCTATTTAAGAGATGAGGAATTATGTACATTATTTACATTATTTACATTATTTACATTTGACGGACATTTGTCCCGATAATAATAATAATAATAATAATAATAATAATAACATCGAAAAATACCTTAGGAATGAGAACCCAGGTTTCGAAATTTCCCCAAGACACCTATTGAAGGCTGGAGGGTATATCAGCTGAAACGTTGTGTTAATAACAAACAAGATGAGGACAAATATCTGTCAAATATAAATAATGTAAATAATGTAAATAATACTTCCAGATATATACTCCCACATATGCACTCATTTATACAGACACATTCTTGTGTCTACAAACGCTAAAATATAGTTTCTCTCTCTCTATGTACACACGTACACACACAGACACGCACACACACATGTATATATTCCTAAAATGATATATATACACACATAGACACAAACATTTATACACTTATCGATAAACACACGCAGATACATGTATACTAGCATTAAGCTGCTCAATTGTACGCGCACTCAAATAGATTCACACACGCATGCGCAAATACAACCATAAACACCAATACATGCATACGCTTATACATAAGCACACACACGTACACACGTACACGTACACGTACACACGTACACACGTACACAAATAGGCGCGTAATGTTTTACTTAACAGTCAACATCCTGCTGTCTACCTGAACAAACTACATCAAGCTATCTAAAGAAATCTCTCTTCGTCTAATTTATTGAAATCCAAGACGCATTAAGAGGCGAAAAACATAAATCTTCAGCTCAACAGGATTTTCCCATAATTTCTTAGATGGCCATAACAATAAATAAAATAAGACAAAACAAAATATAATAAATAAAATGATTAACAGTTCCTGGTTGCACGTCTGGTGACAGTTTACCAAATACACTTTCTAAATATAATCTCTACGCCAAAATCGAAGACAAAAACAAAAGGAAGAAGAAAAGGAAACATTGCTATTTGTAATTTTTATCCATATTTATAGTTTTTCTGGTCCTTTCCATTTGAGCCCAGGCTTCAACTAAAGTAAAGACTAAATACAGTGAATGTGCAGGGTAGGTTGGAAAGGAAGTAGGTAGGTGGGAAAGTAGGTAGGTAGTTGATCTGTCTTCCTTTCTTAGCTATTAGGTTTACTTCATATCGCGTCAATATCACCGACGTCCCATTATCCAATTACGTTTTCTATGTCAATATCACACCATTGTATTATGTGAAAAGCGCACTTATACGCTATTATGCAATTATATATCATTAACACCCTAATAGATTCATCGTTTGCTGCCCTTTCGCTGCTGTCACACACACACACACACACACACACGCACAGACGTACACAGACATAAATCTCCATCTTTCATACGCACACACGCATTTGCACTATCTCATTTGAAATCTCTCATACAATCAACCCACACACATTTAAATACACACATACACATGCATACATAGAGCATTTACACAAAATCTTCGCCACCATTTTCAAATCGTTCAGTGTACGTCCAACATAAGCCGCATTCTAGCGCGCTCTTCTCTGCTGGAAACAACGGACTTATGCTCGCTGTCGTTCGTTCGTTCGTCCATTACTCCTCCATTCAGCTGTCTTAAACGCATGCCCAGAATAATAATAATAAAAAAAAAGTCGATAGATATAGGAGGTTAGCTCGGGAGGTTAAGCAGCTGTGATCGATGAAAAAAGGTCGTACTGGTACCAATAATTGCCGGAACCCTAGGAACAGTGAATAAAAATCTTGAGAAGTACATGGAACAAATAGGGGCTGCAATAAGGGTAGAGCACTTGCAGAAAACTGCACTGCTTGGGACCGCTCGAATACTCCGGAAGGTGCTCGAAAAATAAGAGGTGTTACCTTAGTTCACTGGTAGTGAACAGATGACACCGTAGTACACCTCCCGCGTTAGAAACTGTGCAAAGGCAATAATAATAATAATAATAATAATAATAATAATAATAATAATAATAATAATAATAATAATAATAATAATAATAATAATAATAATATATTTATATATTAGCAGCCATATTTGATTATATTATTACTAACTTTTCTCTCAGAATTAGGTACTAAAATGCATCATAAGCAGTATAGAAATTATTACGAGTTGTTATCGTAGAGATATCATCAATTTAACTGTTGGAATTACTCTCACCTCAAGTATCAAAAATTAATTCAGGAAAATTAGCAGATATGTATACGTACAATCTTACACAAGCACACACACGTGCGCGCGCACATACACATGTACAGGGTCGGTTCATGTTGATATCGAAACTTGTAACTTAACTAATTACGAGTTGATCCGTTGTCGTGAGAGGCTTCAATCACACTTTTGTATGCATATGTGTGTGTGTGTGTGTGTGTGTGGGTGTGGGTGTGCGCGCGTGTGTGTGTGTGTGCGTGTATGCATGTGTGTGTGTGTGTGTATATATTTGTGTGTGGTGTGAGTGGTGGTTATAAGTTCATGACTGTCCCCAAGGAGAGAATTCACATGATTAGGGTAAAATAATCTTCGATCTCGTATTCCAGTACATTCGGAGATTCGTATTGGCCAGTCAACACACACACACACACACACACACACACACACAAATACACGCACACACTCACATACCTCGCCCCCCGCGCGCCCACGTTCATATACCAGCATGCATATACAACTATATGTACATACAAACAGGGATACACACAAGCACACACATGTATATATACATCATTACCTATCACTCTCTCTATATATATATTTGTAAATATTTATGTGTGTGTGTGTGTGGTTTTGTGCGCAGTTGCATGTGCATACACGTTCAAACACATAAATGTGCACGCGTGTGATATTTGACTTGCACTCGTGTGCATTTGTGTTTTGTGGTTACATGCATGTCAATAACTACTTATGCTATGGTGTATTTATGAACTTGGATACAAACCATGCTATACTTCGATACACGATTTTTTCACTAATTATGCCGTGAATTGTAAATATGAATCCTTTCATTGCAAATAATTATGATATTAAATTAATAAATATCACACGATATGATATCTTGACATGCTTATTTAAACAGCTCTTAAACCAGTCGACCTCCTATCTATACCGCAGTAACTGTACATATATATATATTGCTATATACACATAGATACATAGATACATACGTGCATATATACATAATGCATACATGCGTACCAACATATATATACAAGCATACATTGTGGGATCTACAGCTATTCTATCCAGATTACAAGTTTAGGTCTATACCTGTAATTATTGGGGTATTGGGATATGTAACCCTGCTTAAATACCAATCTTGAGGTCCAGAAAGGAGAAAGCTGATTCAAAGTCTACCGATCCAATCCATCTCTGGAACTGTAAAAATTTATAAAACTTTCCTGAAGTTTATCATTTAAATATATACGAGCATATCTAGGTATGCAACTATATGCACGAGAATACATACATAAAGCAAAACATACAAATCTGCACCTATACACACATATATACAAAAATATCTTCTCGTTGATGTTGAAATTCCAATGAAAGGAGCCTTGTATCTGGGTTAGAAACCGGCTCTTTCTCTCGGCAAGAAATCTTGAAATTAAACTGAATAATGACGTACATACATATACATTTATACGTCATCTTTTACAGGTTTCTGTCACATGCTGAGGCAATGCTGAGGCGCCGCCTTTCATTGTCTTGTTCCAGATGAAGTAGCGTTTGGACGGAGTTGCTCTTCTGTTTGCCACCTGCCACGATGTGGGTTTATCGAGTATCTTATAAAAATTTGTTGAGACGCTCTTTAAAGACCTCCACATCTAGACCCCTCAAATCTCTGAAACTAACAGAATGTGATATAGCTGTAGACCCTTGAAACCCAAGCTCTTATAGCTCTAGGTCCTTAATCTAGCCTGAAATATTTATAAATTTGTGTGAACTCAGGATGAACTAGGGCTGAAGTGTTAGACAGGTCACGGCCACGGGCACCACTGGTTATGATGCAAATGCGCATGCGCACACTGAAATGGGAGATGATTTCACTAAATTATTGTAAGTATTTAGTTTCGATCTGAGCCGACGCTGCCTGGCTTCGATTAAGAGAAAGAAAGAGAGAGAGAGAGAGAAAGAAAGTGAGTGAGAGCGTAGAAGTGAAAGTGTGTGTTTGTGTGGTGTGTGTTTGTGTTTATCAATGATAGCTTGTGTGTATATGTGAAACAGTGAGCGATACAACGAGATATACATACACATGTGTATGTATATATGTGTATACACACACGCGTGTGTGAGAGTGTATATATATATATATATATATATATATATATATATATATATATATATATATATATATATATATATATATATATATATATGAGTGTGTGTATGTATATATTTAGATATATGTATATATATGCGTGTGTTAAAACTCGTCGCCTATCTCTTATAACTTCTATACATTTCCCAGTTTATCTAAACAAAAAATATCTTTTATTTCTGTATCTGAATGCAACGTATGTAAATGTAATTTGTTACGAATAGGAAATTTTCTCCTAAAAGAATTGTCAACATCTTCGTCATTTCGCATAGTGAAGCACAATATTGAATTAAGTTCCATTTATTACTGAGTTTAAATTTATTTTATCTGTTGAAAAGAGGTGGGGGAAAAAGATTGCAAACGAAAACGGCAAAAACATGGACGACAACAAAGCAGAGGAGAGGGAAAAGAAGGGAGAGAACTGATATAAGGAAATAAATACACATAGGAAAGATTTGTTGAAGAGGAAAATGGAAGATATATATTTTTTATTGTCGTGTATGTTTAACCGATCATAAAAAGAGAAATTAAATTAATTGATATTACCAATCAATAGATTCATATCATCGTTTCTTTTATTTATTTTGAATATTTTTTTTTTACTATTTATTTCATTGTTTGCTATCCTCATTGAAAATACAAATTATGTTACGTGAGAGGTTAAGAAATAACGAAATATGGCACACATCAACAGGAAAACAAATACACAAACCAACAAACCAACAAACAATCAGGAAACTGTAGTAACACTATTTAATGCTTTTTATGTTTTACTGGTTTCAGTGATTGGACTGCGGCCATGCTAGGGTACCTGCTTGAAGAATTTTTAGTCGAATGTATCAACCCCAGTACTTGTTGTTTTTTTTTCTATAAGACTGATACTTATTCTATAGGTTCACGCTTAACGAACTGCTAAGTTACGAGAACGTAAACACCCAAATATTGCTGCCAAGCGGCATTGAAAGAGAAATACGCACGGACACACACGTACACACACACACACAACGGGCTTCTTTCAGTTTCCGTCTACAAAATCTATTCACAAGGTTTTGGTCTGGGAAAGGCTATAGTAGAAGACACTTTGCCCAAGGTGTCACGCAGTGGGACTGAACCCGAACACCATGTGGTTCGGATGCAATCTTCTTACCATACAGCCACGCCTGCGCCTATATATATATATAGGCGCCTCCTCCTCCTCCTCCTCCACTTCCTCCCTCTCCTCCTCCCCTCCCCTTCTTGTCTCTTTAAATAATAATAATAATAATGACGATGATGATGATGATGATGATGATGATGATGATGATGTTGATGATAATAATAACGATAATAATTTGACAGTGCTTCATTTTATGCTCAGCCCTCTCCCTTTTCTCTCTCCTTCATATTCCCCTTTCTTCTCCACGGTTCATTATTTCCGTTTTTTTCCCTTTCCCTCCTCTCGGCCATCACGAGGAAAACCGTGGTCTCACCATAACCAGAACGATGATAATGATGTTGATGATGATGATGATGCTGATGACGATGACGGACATTTTCCTTCTCATTCTGGCCCCAACCTACGACGGACTCCTTCTTCATGAATCCGTGCAGGCTCTCTCACTCCTACCCCGGACCCTTCTTCTTCCAAACCGATCGTCTCATTTGCTCTCATTATTATTTATGAAATCTGGTGGAATTAACAGAAACAAGGACACCAGGCCCTTCCGCTGCTCAACAAACAACTTTCGAGATAAAAACGAAAATAAATATTATATTTTACGTGATGGAAATAATCTAATTTGTTATGCATGTCAAGGGCGGGAAACACACACACACACACACACACACACACATGCATACACATACAAAAACACACATATATGTACATATATGTATGTATATATATATATATATATATATATATATATATATATATATATATGTAGATATATACATAAATATGCAGATATATATGTATGTATATATATGCATGTGTATATATATATATATATATATATATGTATATATTTGATAAATAAATTCAAAAAGGGACTGTGTGGCGTTATTATTTTTCTGTAATAATGCCCTTTATATAAATATATATGTATATATATATATGCATATATATACATCAATACATACATACCTTATACAGACATATATGTGCATGTTTGTGCGTATGTGCGAGTATATATATATATATATATATATATATATATATATATGTATGCATATATATATATATATACACATATATATATATACATATATATATATATATATATATATATATATATATATATATATATATATATATATATATACGTGTGTGTGTCTGTATATATGTAAATGTATATATATGCATATATATATGTATATATATTATATATGTGTATATATGTAAATATATATATATATATATATATATATATATATATATATATATATATATATATATATATATATATATATGCTTTGCATATCGTCTGTCCATCTCTCATGAATATGTGATTATGTTCACAAGATAATCGTTGGAACCTTCTAGAATCCAAAGTCAGCATTTCTAATTTCCTATGCCAAACATTCTACATTGCTGTACGTTTGTTTAGTGATGCTTTCTTCACGTCTTCTGTATGTATGTTAAAGTATATACTTTGCTGATGAGGTCAGCATAGTAACGAAACAAATCATCACCGGAATAATTATAAGTAGTTTGGTCATTAGAAACTTATGTAAGTTCCCTGTTTCATAAAGGCGATTTTTAAAATTTTAATGTAAAAATATTATTTTAAAAATAAATATTATGTTTTTAATACATAAATATTATTGTCTTTGATTTCGTTCTATAGTTAAGGTCACTTAAAGCTTAACATACAAACACGTTCGATTGCTTTTAAAAGATAGTAATATCGCTTACATTTCCGTTCTTCGTGCATTCTCTAAAAATTATTTACACACTCACATGCACACAGACACAAACAAAGACACAGACACAGACACACACACACATACACACACACACGCACAAACCAACAGGAGCTATTATATTGAAACTTAAAAACTATACAACTTTCCAAAATGGCTCACAACTTGCATAAGACATTAAGAGGATAGCAATGGAAATGATGATGAAGATGATGATGATGATGATGATGATGATGATGATGACGGTAATAGCGATGATGACGATGATAACGATGATGACGATGATAATGATGATGATGATGACGATCTAACAGCTTTCCAAGGTGTTGGTTGTCAAACCTCTTTTGTTTCCTTACAGTTTGCATTGTTCTAATTTGTTTACAATCGCTTCTACTACTACTACTACTACTACTACTACTACTACTACTACTACTACTACTACTACTACTACTATTACTAACCCCCCCCACCACCACCAGCTGTTGTAGCAGTAGTAGTAGTAGTGTTTCCTTATAGTTTTTGTTGACAATGCTGTTAGAGTTTAAATCGATTTTTTACAGTGGCTACTTATCTGTTTTTTTACGGTTTGTTTTATATTATGTTTATTTATTCTACATTGTAAGAAGAGCTTAATTACACGAATGATACACCATATATATACATATA
>NC_142946.1:5610304-5612804 GCF_046866305.1 Octopus bimaculoides
TGTTTAGATATTAGTGTCTAGTATGATGGAGGTTCTGTGGCATATATATATATATATATATATATATATATATATATATATATATATATATATATATATATATATATATATATATATATATATATGTGTGTGTGTGTGTGTGTGTGTGTGTGTGTGTGTGTGTGTGTGTATACACACATAGATATATATCACGGTATTACGGTACCGGCCAGACTATAGGATGCTGGTGTACTTCGCTAGTCACAACGTACATCGCATTGTTTTTAGCAAGGTGAGCAAGCCAACACTCTCGTTTTTAACTCTTCATCTGTCCAGTGTGGGAGGCCCTTCTAGGAATTTGAATTTGTGCTAAAATGACGTAGCCCTCACGGTCACTTTCTCAGGCACTTTATCAGGCACAATTCCATTTTCGAGATCGCAAATTACAATCGAAAACACATCAATACACAATTCTAAATGAACAGGCAAGAGTAACACTCAAAATCTCTCTACTTCCCCATCCAGAGAATCCTGTCTTTTTACAGTAGTGATATACTCAATGTGTGACAAACTTGTATTTGATCTCGAAACAAATTAAACAAGGTTGACAACTAACACTTTCAAACGACGTTACTACTACCATCTTCTCTCATTTAGCATAAGGAATAGCTAAAATAATTTCTATGTTCCAATTAAATTGGAAACTTAGAGACGAAAAATCTACAAGCCTTTCAAAATTATGGGTCGGGTATAGTTATCCTTAAGTGTGAAAATTTGAACAACCAAAGAATAAATTACCATCTGATTTACAACAAATGTAGACGCTAAACCTCACGCAACCCCCACACATATACGTTTTGCTTATTTTGTGATACAATATTAATGATACAAAGATGATCAACAAAATATTGCGTTAGAAGTGTTTATCCATGCGTAGATTAAATTTGGTTTAATCCGTCTTCCATCAGGTGAAATGCACACGAGTCATCATCATCTCCTCTTCCGTCTCCTCTTTCTCCTGCTCCTCCTCTATTTCTTTCTCTTTCTTTTCCTTCCGTTTCTCTTCTTTCTCTTCGTCCTCCTCATTGTCTACATCACCAGTCTCTTGATCGCCAACGGCATTGTCGAAGTGGTGGTCGTGGTGGTGGTCGTCGTCACAATCATCATGATCATCACAATCGTCATCGTCGTCGTCATCATCATCATAACAACAATCACCGTCTTCGTTGTCATCGTCCTCACCAACACCATCCTCCTTCTCCACTTTCTCCTCCTCCTAATCATCATCATCATCATGATCATCATCATCATGATCATCATCATCATCATCATCATCATCATCATCATCATCATCATCATCATCAAATATCTCTGCTGTTGCTGCCGCTGGGAATGATAATAACAGAGATGATAAAAGTTGTGTAGATGACAACAGCCACAAAACTGACAATTCCGATAAGGACGATGATGATAAAGCAGCGGATATTGTAATCGCCAAAACGTTGCTGCCGCACACCATTCGTGATTTGGCCGATTGTGTTTGATGAGATGATAACAACACTTACGATGACGATGACGGTAACACGAGCTCTTCATTATAATGATAAAGGCGATGATGATTTCGACCTCTGAGCTGATGATGATAATTGCGTAAACGCTTGTATGAATACGTGATCATAAACGTGCGAACGAGTAGGGGCAGACACGGCCGGGAGGTTCGGTAGTTCGATTTCTAACTATTTGGCTTTTGTTTCAGTTCCACTGTGCCGCGGCACGCTGGAGATGTCGATATCAAAAGAAATTGAAGAGTGAAGATTGAGAAATATCAGGATCTGGTGAGAGAGCTGAGGAAATTGTCGAAGACCAAGGCAACAATTATTCTTGCAGCAATTGTTTCACTTCGTACATCACCCAAGAATGCTACATAAAAAGACTGAAAGGAATTGGAATTGAAACTCGCTTTGTTGACCCGCAGACAAGTACCATTCTATAGCCTGCAAGAATCCCAAAGAACATTCTTCATATTTGAGGAAACTTGTAGATTTGTTTGATTAAAATTCTTCATGGCGGTGACCCAGCATGGTCCTAGCTGTCTATCTATCTATCTATCTATCTATCTATCTATCTATCTATCTATCTATCTATCTATCTATAACATATATACATATATGTGTGTATATATATATATATATATATATATATATATATATATATATATATATATACATATGTATATAGCGTATATATATATATTTATATATATAACGTATATATATATATGTATATATGTATGTATGTATGTATGTATATATATCTATCTATCTATCTATCTATCTATCTATCTATCTATCTATCTATATAAATATATGACAGGTTTCCGCAAAGTTTTTCTCTACCAAAATCACTCACAAGGTATTGAACTGCATGGAGTTGCGACACTTGCCTCAGATACCGTGCAATGGACTGAACCCGGAATCCCGTGGTTATCCCGTGGTTACAAAGCGAGCTTCTCAACCACTTG
>NC_142946.1:5617804-5632804 GCF_046866305.1 Octopus bimaculoides
GTGTTCTGTGGAATGAAACCACGATCTCGCGAGCGTTAGTGTAACACGCAGACCGCTGGGCCATACACCCACAACGTATAAATACACTCATTCGAGGGCCCATTTACACAATCGAGCAGTACTCGATAGTAAGATAGACCTACAGGTGGTTAGCGGAGGTCATAGTCGGGTGTTCGTAGTTTGTAGCTGGTTGTTGGTCTGACGGGGAGGGCGTGAGTGGATTTATGTAAGTGCTGCTATTGTTATACTGATGATAACAAAGGCGGTGGCGGCAGCGACGCTTGTAGCGTTTTTGATAGGAATCTTGATGTTAATGTTATTGGTAAATACACACACACGCACACACACACAAGCACACACACACACGCACACATACACACATACATACATGTGATCTAGCGGTTACGATTTCTGACTGTCACCCAGGCGGCATGAGTACGACTCCCGGCATGCATGCGAACGTATCTTTCAACGCTGGTGTTCCAGCATGACCGCAGCCGCATGGCCGAAACGAGTAAAAGAAAATATCTATCTATCTATCTATCTATCTATCTATCTATCTATCTATCTATCTATCTATCTATCTATATATATATATATATATATATATATATATATAATGTAATATCATGTAATTATATATATATATATATATATCTTATAGTAAAAATGGATACATAAGGGTGGAAAATCACAGGAACAATACCATATGTCCAATGCAAGATACAATATGTGTGTTCATTGGACATATGGTGTTGTTCCTGTGATTTTCCACCCTTATGTATCCATTTTTACTATAAGATGAATTCTAGCTCATGCTGAGCACTTCAACTCTGGCCCGTCTTTATGTATTGTTATATTAACAATACATAATTATACAAAAATTACAGTTTATATATATATATATATATATATATATATATATATATGCATTTTATATCTATCTATCTATTTATCTATCTATCTATCTACTATGTGATTCAGAATAAGACGAGATGTTTCCAACTGGAACACCGTTATTTATAGAACCTACAAGAAACCAGTAAAAAAGAAAAAAACCCAAAACAAAAGCCAGCAACACCATTTAGTGTTTCGTTACTTTTTGGTGCATCAATCTTCTGCGGTTAATTACGTCAAACAATATAAAATTCCAAAGAAGAAATCCGCCAAAACAAGTAACATATCAGCGGCATGTGTGTTAGTGTTATGCAGTGCCAAACACTAAGCTAAAACCTAATAAATATTGGAGAATCTTAACATCCGAAAGAGAATTTTAAGCAGACCAGTCTGTTTAAAATTCTCTTTATCATAATTACGCAGTTATTAATTAACGAACGGTTTCTTGACAAACTAAAGTTACAAAATCTCCATAGAAGGAAATTCTCTTAAATCATTTTAAAGTTTTGAGGAATTTCAAGTCGAAAATGTTAAACAAACTTGCAAATATCAGAAAATGATGAATCAGCTAATTTTACGTATCGATCATTTTATTGTTGTTGTCTTTCATTCATTTTAGTCATTAGACTATTAGTGGCCATGCTGAAGCACCTATCAAAGATATATATATATATATATATATATATATATGCACACACACCCATACATATATACATATATATATAGAGAGAGATATGTGTGTGCGTGTGAGCGTGTATGTGTGTGTGTATGCGATCGTGTATACACGAAGTTAAGAACTCAATTTAGAGAATCAAGCAGAAATCACAGTAAGCCCTTCTGAAAGGAGTCGTCTACCAGTTCACATGGCAACTGAATTTCGATGTAGTTTAACTTTTCCATGCAACTGAACATCCAGGATAGAGAAGCAGTGAATATTACGATGATATTTGGTACGTTGGAAAGAATGTGTTGCGGCAGTAGTTCCGGCTCTCTGCGGTCTGAGATCAAATCGCACCAGCATCGAATATGTCCGTCAGTTATGAGATTTACTCTCAATTACAGATAGCATCTAATTGTCGTTACTATTGTTCGTAGTCGTCTTGATGTTTACCATTCAGAGTAAAATCCTGAACATGCGGATAACTATGATCTGATGAATTGGTTTTCTCTATGACACATAATTACGTAATATATAACTGTATTATAATATAAAATCGTATGTGTAGTGGTAACTGAGTGGTTTTCTGGTTAGGGTTGCATTCATGATTGTAACATTCTGGTTTCGATTCCTAAACTGGATGATGCGTTGTTTTCTTGGCCAAAACTGGAGAAACATGAAATGAAGTTTCTTGTTGCTTCAGTCCACTCAGTTTTCAGAAATGAGTAATCCTGCGACGGCCTGGTGACACATCCAGGTAGGTGGTTGAAATGTGTATCCTACAGAATTCGGGAAACCGGCCTTATGGGTCGGGAATGACCTTTCATCTTCATTTTTTGTAAATATGTATGTTGATGTAAAATGTAAGTGTTGATTTGGAATGCTAAAGTTAATAATATTACATTAGGAAGATTATGAAACTCATGTTGAAGAAACTTATGTGTTTAAAACACAGAACTTTACCGAGAACTTCTGTGGATCACCTGACAAGGAGGTTTCGACCTGATTTATTCTTGTCAGTGTCAAATACACCGGACCTTCTGAGCTGAACCAAAAGTGCTTTTTGCAATATAGAGATCGGTAAACAAAAAAAAAAAAAACATTCACTAATTTATAAATGAAAATACAACATACGTAGATGATTCTGAAAACAAAGCTTAAAATGAAACACAAAAAACATCTTATTTAAAAAAAAATTAACAAGTCAATCACACACCAGCAATTAATTTCCTCGAATACAATCAACAGAAGACACATAATTAGTTGTCTAGACAATAACCAGAAAAAGAATACGGAAAACAAGAAAAAAGAATTTAATCTTGAAGTATTTTATGAATTTTTTCGAAATATTAACATGCAGAAGTATATTTCATATAACGGATATAGCGAAAAGTATAAGCAATAATATCGGCATTTATAAATTTAAATTGTTTTATAGTCATGACAGAGGTGCAGTGGAATGAACTTGTTAATTATAAGTTTTAATAATTTAATTACTAAATGTTGCATTTTCTCCAGAGAAATAATAATTTGTCGCCGATAAAATGGGTTGACGCAGAATTGTTCTAGACATACATTATTATTATTATTATTATTATTATTATTATTATTATTATTATTATTATTATTATTATTATTATTATTATTATTATTATTATTGTCATTGTTATTGTTGTTGTTATTATTATCATTATTATTATTATTATTATTATTATTATTATTATTATTATTATTATTATTATTATTATTATTATTATTATTATTATTATTATTATTATTATTATTATTATTATTATTATTATTATTATTATTATTATTATTATTATTATTATATACAGTAACGCCACGATATTCGAGTTAATTCGTTCCCGGGAAAAGCTCGTAAAGCGAAAACTCGTAAGCAAGAAATAAAACTCGTAAAAAATATATCTCCTCAATCACATAACACACATGTATGGTTTTGCCACTATTGAAGGAATTTGGGGTTGTGAATATTCATTATAAAATATTGAACGAAGGCGTTTACTGGATGTGAAGCCAGTGTATTTTTATTATCTAAAATAGATGCAAATCAAAACTTTTTTTTATCACGGGTGGATAAAATCGATAGATAAACGAAAAGATAAACTCTTCCTCGGATGTTCATTCTTTTCTTTTATTTTTGTAACTAGTCCGTTCTCCATCTGACTTAGTCATCTGCTCATGTTATTTGTTTCATGTAGTAATGATTTGGTAGATTGATATAAGGTCATAGTTGTGGTTAATTAGTCCCAGGTCAGACTGCATTTTCTCAAACGCTCAGATTTAACATTTAAATATTGTTTAAATATAGTAATATTAGTAAATATTTTGCGATTAGCCTTTTATCCACTGTACATAGGTCACATCTTTCACTTCCACATTTTCAACGATCTCCCAGTAGATATCATAGGTTGAATGCTTTTTCTGTGAGAGTGTTACACGAGAGAATGTTGCACGAGAGAACAATTCGAAATAATTAGGTAGGACCATTTACATTCAATATTTCAAATTCTAGTGGGTTTCGTTTTCATTCTTGATGTCTAACTTTCGAGAAGATAATTAAATTTTTAAAGTGTATTCTATTTAGTCGACTGCACACAACCTCAATGCAAATACGAAACCAATTAATAACGCTCCCAATTGATGGACAAGCGGCTGGTTTACTGTCCCTAGCACGCCAGTTGCTATCATTGTTGTTGGTGTTGTTGTAGAATAGTCCTGAGTTCAACTATGATCATGGAAGCCAATTAGAACCTTATTGTGTTTTAAGCGGTATTTTCCCTCCATTTGTCTTTCATATTCATAAGCTTCTGAAAGAGTGTCGCAAATGTTTTTGGCAGGTCCAGCGACCATTGGAAGCTTATCTTGTTGTCTCGTACTATACTGGGTGGTATTCTGCACAAATTAGCGATCTGTCTAATTAAACAATATAAATTATAGTTTTCACTGCTACTTAAGCCTATAAAACTGTGCTTCTCTCTCACTTTCTCTGCTCGCACACAAGTATATATATATATATATATATATATATATATATATATATATATATATATATATACATACGTACGTATGTGTGTGTGTCTGGCTATGTGTATCTATGTGTGTGTGTGCGCGCGCGCGCACATACGGTGTGTACAATTAATGGCGGCGTCTCTCTAGCATTTCTTCTGCAGTTTCAAAAATGAGTTGATATTTAAAAGGAATAAATTTAGTACTGTTATTAAAAAAAGAGAAATGAGAAACGATTATTTCACACTTGCAATCTGGCTGACATTATCGTCTTGCGATACCGGCGTGAAGCTATTGTTTCTAATCACAATGATAAACAAAACAAATACACTCACACACACACACACACACACACACACACACACACACACACACACACACACACACACACATATATATATATATATATAATATATATATATATATATATATATATATTAAACTGTTAAGAGTATATATTAGACCTTGATCTTACCTATAAGACTATATATATATATATATATATATATATATATATATATATATACACAGACATATATATATACACACACACACGCACACACTTATGCATATGTGTGCGTGTGTGTGTGTGTGTGTTTATGTATGTTCAGACTCAACGATCACATGACTGTAATCCATTTCCTACGCTTTATAAACGTAGACGAAACAGGGCCATTATCTGTTTTCTGCTTCGCTGATGATAATAGCCGGTGTGTTAGAGTTACGTGGGCAAAGTTTCGTATGTGTTGATTAGCAAATTATTGGCGATATCGATTAAATATCATTGGCTCTGGATTACAATTTTACGAGAATCATAATCGAATGGATAGTTAGTACACGACCTCAAGAGAGCTTTTCCTTCGTTTTATGTACCCAAATCAAAAATTTGCGTGGGGAATCGTTCATTCTTTGTTAAATGGAATGCGCACGATGAGTTAAGCTCCATATCAGAAACTAAAGTGTCATGTCGTTATTAAGTCTATTCGGTAAAGCGGCGAGCTGGCAGACGCGTTAGAACACCGGGCAAAATGCTTAGTGGTATTTCGTCTGCCGCTACGTTCTGAGTTCAAATTCCGTCGAGGTTGACTTTGTCTTTCATTCTTTCGGGGTCGATAAATTAAGTACCAGTTGCATCCTGGGGTCGATCTAATCGACTGGCCCAGCCCTCAAAATTTCAGGCCTTGTGCCTAGAGTAAAACAGATTAAGTCCATTCGGTAATTTTTTCTACTCTAGGCACAAGGCCCGAAATTTTGGGGGAAGGGGCCAGTCGATTAGATCGACCCCAGTACGCAACTGGTACTTAATTTATCGATCCCGAAAAGATGAAAGGCAAAGTCGATCTCAGTGGAATTAGAACTCAGAACAGACGAAATAGCGCTAAGCATTTCGCCCAGAAAGTTAACATTAATTACCTTAATGACGTTATAGTAATGACAGAAGACATTGAGATAAGAAACAGTTTTCCTCTGTGCCAGGGGTGATTGTCGCATGATGTTGAGAAGCGTTTGTGCTTGATATCCGGCTCTAAAGTATGAACACTCTCTGATTTCTGTGAGCAGTAGTTGTATACAATTCCTGCATCAGCATTGAAAGGGGTTTACCATTATCGCTGTTGAATTATTTATTTTTCAACCAAACTGAAGCTATGTTTTTCAGCTGTCTCTATCAACATGGTGTGTCTTAAAGAAAAATTATCAATACTAGTTACTAGAATAATTTTTATATATGATACAATCTTATTCAAGAAAAGGAAAACGAAAGATATGGATAAAATGTCTCAAAGAGTAAATGGAAAGTAAATAAAGAATCGGCTTCTTAAACAATTTTCATGTAAAATATTTATTCATTTTATTTACTGCAAAACTCATATCAAATATTTATTTAGAATTAAAATAAAACATGTATTCAAAATACTTAATTTTTATTCATACAAAATATTTATTTAAAATAAAAAGATATTTATTTAAATTATTTCTTTTATATTCGATATATTATTCATATATAATAAAATAGGGAATATACAAAACATTGTTATACTTCTATATAAATTCTATAAAATGTTGTGTTTGGGGAGAGTCATTCTCTTTTAGTGGCTTATAATTTAATACATTCACCGGTAAAATTTCCACTTATTTCTTTTTTATTTTTCTAAAATTCTCGTTGCGTCTGCAACCTTTTCAATAGTTTTGACTCTATGAAATATTTATTTTAAATTATATTAAGATGTTTGTATAAAATATACTTAACTTTTTAATTAATATATAATGTATATAAAATGCTTATTTAAAATTAAGACAAAATAGTTATCTAATGTAGTTTCTTTTAATATAAAATGTAAAAATGAAATCACTTTTCATCGAGATTACTGTTGCAAACCAAATCCAAAAGCTAAATGTTGCTGTGATGTTCTCTTAAAATGAAGTATATCTAATATTTTGGTTTGACTGCCATGGTGCGGGTGTGTGAAGGTGTGTGTGTGTGTGTGTGTGACTGTGTGTGTGTGTGTGACTGTGTGCGAGAGAGAGAGAAAGAGTACATATTCTTTTATCGGTCTCTTTTGCCGAACCGGCTCATTGATTAAATCATTGTTAATTAATTACACAGAGCATAGAATGTATTAAAATAGAATCTTGACATAAATTCAAATTATTTAAAATATTTAAAATATGGTTTTTAAACCGTATGATTGATGTGAATAGCGATTTTTTGTAAGAACAAGTCAGGGCAATCTCCTTTATTTCTCAGTTTGCTGAAAAAATAACGAGGAATACTTACACCTGTTTAAAAGTTCACAACGATTTCATAACTTGGTAAAATTTTACCCACGTGTATTTTAATTCGTATATTATTTTTCTTTTTCTGTAGATGGCATTCACATCGTTCCGGTTTTGGTCGACGACAGTAGCGGTCTTTGTGCTGTGTTGGATATTATCAAGCGCTTATCGTATAGATCCGTGCAGCAAATACACACCGTATCGTATTGTTGCACTTTGCATATGGCGTGATCGATCTAAGCGAGCCCTGACGCAGGCGATTGAGCAGCCTCAGAGCATCTTTCCAAAGAAAGCTAGTAAGTGGTAGTTTCGTACATAGAAAGTATTCGTTTCGTAGTTTTTTGCAAATGTTTGATATATTTTACGAGAAAGAAAGATTGAATGATAAGCTTTATGTAGTGTAGGTTGTGTTTGTGTTGAGATTATAAACTGGAAGATCGTGTAGATACAAGCTGAAGAGTGAAGGAGACGTAAACGAAAGCTAAGGTATTGGTTGAATGTACTTGGTTGGGAAACTTGCCAGAGCACAGTACGTTGGAGTGTTCTGAGAAAACTTTTGATTCAACAAATAAAGAAAGAATATGACTTATAAGAACGGGAAACATGAGGGCTGCAGGGTCAGTTTCATACCAAATTGTACGAAGTTTACAGTTCTTAGAAGATTGTGTTTAAAAGCTTGAGCGAATAAAAAGTTTTTGCTAGTGTCTCTCTCTCTCTCTCTCTCTCTCTCTCTCTCTCTCTCTCTCTCTCTCTCTCTCTCTCTCTCTCTCACGCTTAGGCGGCGAGCTGGCAGAAACGTTAGCACGCCGGGCGAAACGCTTAGCGGTATTTCGTCTGCCGTTACGTTCTGAGTTCAAATTCTGCCGAGGTCGACTTTACTTTTCATCCTTTCGGGGTCGATAAATTAAGTACCAGTTACGCACTGGAGTCGATGTAATCGACTTAATCCCTTTGTCTGTCCTTGTTTGTCCCCTCTGTGTGTAGCCCCTTGTGGGCAATAAAGAAATAAGAAATGACAATGAGAGCAAATTAAAGAAATACGGTGTCAGAAATAGAATATTAATTAATACACCTCCTCACTTACATACATACGCTTGTGCGCACTCCTGGCTGTATGTACTCTCCGGAAATGTATATATATATATATATATATATATATATATATATACGAATATACATTATATGTATACATATATACATGCATATATTCATACATATGTGTATATATATATATATATATATATATATATATATATATATATATATATATATATATATATATATATATATATGTATATATGTGTGTGTGTGTGTGTGCGTGTGTGTGTGTGTATATACATGTGTGCGTGCATATATACATATATGTGTCCGTCTGTACATATATATATACATTTATATATGTGTGTGTGTGTATAGACACATATGTATGTATATGATTTTATCAATATGTTCAGAAAGACGTCTGCCATTTATGATAAAGAATTCAAAGTATTTAGTTGTAATGCTTCTCGTTTATGAAAATCAATATATTTTGGACGAAGACACCTGGTACACACTCGAAAGTGGAATTTGCTACTGCTTAAAAGTACACATAGGCCTCGAATGATGTCACAGAATAGATGTATACACACATACACACACTTATATATATATATATACATATATATATATATAGATACGTATATGTATATATACATATGTACATACATACATACATACATACATACATACATATATATATATATATATATATATATATATATATATATATATATATATATATATGCATTGTACTAAAAAAAGAGATTTTTAAGCAAGATTGCAAATCATAGTCGGATGAACATAAAGTGTGATTGTTGTTGCAAAAATTACCTCCGTTAGAGCATGAACATTACAGTAATTTCTTATTGCTCACCCAAAAAAAAAAAAAGCAATGAAATTTGAGTTAAAGAAACAATAGAATTACCGTCTAACATATTCGGTGATAAAACCCCTCTATTTAACACTCGAATGGAGTGTTGTATTATAACGAAAGAAGAGAAAGAGGACTTTATCACATACGCAGGAACAGTCAACAGGATTTGTGAAAGTTTTAAACTTAAAGAACTTACAACTATTCAAGTGTCTTATTTTCGTACAAGGCCTTACAGCGAAGATACAGAAATTTGGGCAAGAATTCTTTCTAAATTGGAACAAGCGAAACAAGATCTAACCTTACAGTCCGTGGCAAAAGAATACCAAAGGATGGTAAACTTGAAACAAGATGTAGAAAAAATTTTTAAAAAAGCATTCTTCAAACATACAGATATGCTGACCGGAAAGTACAACCAAAAAAGAGCTCCATGTCCTAATCAATGTTATGGATGTTGGGGCAAAGAATTGATCAGAAGAGTTCACACTGCAGAACAAAATTTCTGTATACCTACTGGGGGAGTTGCTCCAATCCTATAAAATATTACCAAAGAGGAAATAGATTGACAAGTTTATTTTTTGAACCTGTGGAAGGAATGCTAGATGCCGAAATATCGTTCACTTGATAACAATGGCACTCTTCTTTTTTTACTACTACTACTACTACTACTACTACTACTACTACTACTACTACTACTACTACTACTACTACTACTACTACTACTACTACTACTACTACTACTACTACTGCTACTACTACTACTATTATTATTATTGTTATTATTTCACTTAGTGTATAGTATATAGTCATCAATGTCATGGGCTCTTGTGCCGAATGCAGAAATCATCATGATGATGATGATCATCATCATCATCATGATCATCATCATCATCATCACCTCCACCGCCACCGCCATCGTTATATTATTGCTATTAATCCCAGCCCGCCACCAGCTTTCAACTTTGATCCGGTGTTAACGTTTCTCAGCTAATGTCTTGATTAATTAACATATTCTATCTCACCGTTCTACTCAGAGTGCTGACACTTAATTAACTACCTACACAAAAACACCCCCCCCACCACACAACACATATAATACGCATACAAAACATGTTCGATCACACCTTAATCATTGACGGGGATGGTGATTGATTTACGGTAGGTGATAATTCTCAGTCGACATCTTGAAGACTTTTACTTTTCAAAGGTCAAATTCTCCCTTGACAATTGTTTCTTAATTAAAAATATAAGAAGTAATTCATTAACAATTAATTATATAAAAAATAAAGAATGATATATATATATATATATATATATATATATATATATATATATATATATATATATATATATATATATATGTATGTATATAATATATATATATATATATATATATATATATATATATATATATATATATATATATATATATATGTATATATATATATATATATATATATATATATATATATATATATATATATACTCACATACATGCATAAATGTATGTGTATATATACATATGTATATATGTATATATATATATATATATATATATATATATATATATATATATATATATATATATATATATATGTGTGTGTGTGTGTGTGTATGTATGTATATATACACATCCAGATCTCGGAATACCTTATTTTTTTCTGATATATATACACACATACATATATAAATATATTTATACACAAACACACATACATACATATATATATACACACACACACACACACACACACACACACACACACACACACACATGTCTATATATATATATATATAAGAAAATTCGTTGTAGCTCACTCATTAGAAATGTACACATTGGTAGTGTTTAATTTTCTTCGGTGATCGGAGGCTGACAGGTGTCGACGACGACAGCGGCACAAGCAACAATATTGATGGTAGCATCAACTACTACTACTGCTACTACTACTACTTATTTCTTTATTGCCCACAAAGGGCTAAACATAAAGGGGACAAACAAGGACAGACAAGGGGATTAAGTCGATTACATCGACCCCAGTACGTAACTGGTACTTAATTTATCGACCTCGAAAGGATGAAAGGCAAAGTCGACCTCGGCGGAATTTGAACTCAGAACGTAGCGGCAGACGAAATACCGCTAAGTATTTCGCCCGGCATGCTAACGTTTCTACTACTACTACTGCTGCTGCTTCTAGTACTGCTACTACTACTACTACTACTACTACTACTACTACTACTACTACTACTACCACTGCTGCTGCTGCTGCTGCTGCTGCTGCTACCATAACAACGACGAAAACATCAGCGACAGTGTTGGGTATAGTGAAATGGGCATAACCTTCCTATGTGTGGGACTTTCAATCAGGAACACAAGTTTTCAGCCATCATGTATGCATGCATGCATGCATGTATGTATGTATGTATGTATGTATGCATGTATGTATGCTTGTATGTATGTATGTATGTCCGTATGTGTGTGTATGTGTGAATGTGTGTATGGTCTATATCTCTGTACACGTATTTATGTACGTATGCCACATATATGTGTGTATATTTATCTATATAAATAACAAATTGTGTTTGTATATATACACATGTATGGTTTATATGTATATATATATATATATATATATATATATATATATATATATATATATATATATATATATATATGCATGTGTACATATGCGTACCACACAAATGAATGTACTCTGAGTGAATCTATAATTATGTGTGTGCATCTGTGACTGTGTGTATGCGTGCGTGCCTGTGGAGAGAGAGAAAGAGAGAGAGAGGGAGAGAGAGAGAGAGAGAGAGAGAGAGAGAGAGAGAGAGAGAGAGCGAGAGCGAGAGAGAAGGCAGTTGTAGCAGCCTTAAATATTTTGTGTGAATCATATGGCCTAGTGTGTCCCGTATATTGCTTTATAATCTATCATAATAACAACAGCAGTTTTAGCAGTGGTAATAATAGAAGCAACGCGGGTAGAGGTAGCGGCGGCAGCAGCAGTAAAAATTTAGCTATTTATAAAAACGGAAACGCTTGTCAATCCCAAAACTCTGACGTCATTTTATCCAACTTATCTCCTGCATTGCTCCGGTTTTGTGAAAATCAATGGAAAACGGCATTTAAAATTCTTACTTTAAATATTTTAAGAAAATCAATGAAACGAAGCACAAAAATAAATATCTAATCTCTGTTGATTCCGGCTTTTTTTAGTCTATATTTCCTATATTTTCTTAATCGTTATCCCAGTGAAATAAAGGCGGTGAGAACCACAGGACTGAAGTGATATTGTGTCTGCTTACGTAAGCAGTTATTTTGTTGAGGTGAGTTCTGTATCGAAGTTATATAATCTGGGTGTTTGGCGGCCATACATTATATATACTAAAGAATCAAACTTAGTTGATATTATGAGGAGAAACATCTCTTGGAGAGTTAAACTACTTGTTGTTTCCATGAAAACTGTAAGACGCTATAAAGACAGAAGCTATTCCAAATCTATCTATCCCCTCTGCTCATCCATGTGTATATGTATATGTTCTTTCGACTCCGTCGGTCACAAATGGCCATGGGTGCACCTAAGAGGTTCCCCTCATGGGTACAAGTATGGGTGGAAATCCCCTCACCGGCGAACGCTCAACCTAGGGTTGTTTTTATGGAAGAGCAGCAGTCGCCCATGCATATCTATCTATCTATCTATCTATCTATCTATCTATCTATCTATCTATCTATCTATCAGTATGTGTGTTGTCTTTCTCTCTATATATGCAAGCATACGTATATATGTGTGTGTGTGCTTTAGGTAAACCTATCTCAGTTTCATAACGTGGAGACTAACAGCAGGTTTCCATCGATTCTACCGAACAGACGAAATCCAGTCAAGAGATGGAAATAGCAAGGCTGGTGTCCAGCCATTGACAAAACTTCCTTTCCTAAAAATATCCTACAATTGTCTTACTACTACTACTACTACTACTACTACTACTACTACTACTACTACTACTACTACTACTACTACTACTACTGCTGCTGCCGCTGCTGCTGCTGCTGGCGCTGCCTCTGTCAGTGTTGCCGCTTCCATTATCAATATTCACGTAATAAGGCTTTCAATATCTTACATCATTAATAAGGCGACGATGTGGCAGAAACGTTAGCACGCCGGTCGAAATGCTTAGCGGTATTCTGTCTGTCTTTACGTTCTGAGTTCTGAGTTCAAATTCCGCCGAGGTCGACTTTGCCTTTCATCCGTTCGGGGTGGATAAATTAAGTACCAGTTGCGTACTGAGGTCGATCTAATCGACTGGACCCCTCCCCCAAAATTTCGGGCCTTGTGCCTAGGGTAGAAAAGAATATTTTCTATCATTAATGAAGTACAAATACTGGTGTATATTTATGCATCTATATATGTATGTACTTACGTATATATATATATATATATGTGTGTGTGTGTGTGTGTGTGTGTGTGTGTGTGTGTATGCATGTATGTATATATATGTACACGAGGGTGTGCTGGAAAGTTCCAGTCTCTGGGTAAAAGAAAATACAGAAGGATCAGTTAATTATGGTTTTATGCAACATATTCCCCTCTCGAACTCACACACATATTGCAGCGGCCCTTCAGTTCTTCTAAGCCTTGTAAAAGAACGTTCTGGGTTCAAATTTCGCCGGGGTCAACATTGCTGGTCACTCTTTGTGGGTCGATAAAAGAGATGACCAGTTGGGCGCTGGTGTCGTGTTAGACTTTCCCTTGGAATTGATGGCCTGCGAAAACTAGAAACCAATACATACATACATACATATATACGTACACACACACACACACACACACACACACACACTCGCATATATATATATATATATATATATATATATATATATATATATATGTGTGTCTGTGTGTGTGTGTGTGTAAGTTTACATTAATATTATATTTTATAATTCCTAAAAATTACTTAAGTTCGCTTTTCTTTGAGAAAACAATTACTTACAAGCAGCTGAATAAAGAAAGTTAATGTGATTCATGTGATATATATATATATAAATAAAATAATTAAATAAATATATACATACATACGCAAACACACACACACACACATTGTGCAATAGAATAGACTGCCGTCACTCGCGAGCGAGAGTGATTTAGTAGCATATACCGTATATTATAACATACGTAACACAAAATGAGAGCATAGAAGAGACCATTTCTTGATAAAAGAACTGTCTTTCGTAAAATTCACCTTTCTATGATTCGTTCACATACATACAAAAAAAAAAAAACAAAGAAAAAAAGAAGCGCGCGTAAAACCTATATTAATAACAATATATAATGTCTTTATAATTGATATCGCAACACACAGAGAGGTTAATATAACGCTAGATACAACATCCAGAACTTTCGAGTGATAATTTAATTAACCCTGGCTTCGACAGCCATAATGGATATGTTAAATCTAGTGATTGAAAATCTCGCAAAATAGATAGTTAAAAACACCCCCTGAAAACAGCAACAGCAACAACAACAACATGAGTATATGAAAAACGTTAGGTTTACTTAAATGTGATGTCTTTGTTGTCAGCAGGTCAAATTGATAACATTGACCTCACCGATCGAGAAATTTATTGATATCGTTCCATGAATGTGATCTCGTATAT
This sequence comes from Octopus bimaculoides, assembly GCF_046866305.1. Lineage (NCBI taxonomy): Eukaryota > Metazoa > Mollusca > Cephalopoda > Octopoda > Octopodidae > Octopus > Octopus bimaculoides. The sequence goes on from NC_142946.1 coordinate 5,632,730, forward strand.
TTCCTGGACTATTCGCAGCAACTCGATAAGAAATGGAAAAAGTAAATAGCTTAATAGGAACAGGATCAAAGTTGA
>NC_142946.1:5640304-5647804 GCF_046866305.1 Octopus bimaculoides
GTGGTGCTCCAGCATAGCCGCAGTGAACGAGTAAAGGAACAAAAGAATAAGAAACACATTTGCATGCCTGTAGGTATTCTAATTATTCCATTGAATATAATTTCATATATATAATTGTTTTTTTTATATATTTTCAGGTGGTATTGTCCAAGACGAATCAACCATTATGACGCACCAAAAACGACGAACAAATGAAATCAACTACATGACAAATGCTTTCGTTCCCGTTGTCAAACGAAGATGGTCGGCCGTGCGCATGCTCGCCGATTCTTGCTGTCGATCAAACTGTGACATTTTCAAAATCTGCCCCTGACGAAAGCAACGTAGTCCTACCTACCTCCACTAGCAACGATGGCGTACCTCTTGTTGCCAAGTTTATCCATCACAACGACATCCAAACAACCATTGTTATGAAATCCCTCCTCTCTCTCTCTCTTCCTCTCTCTCAAACTGCTGCTTAACCTTTGTTCTTGATAACTGCTGTATTTCAAATGCCACTTAGCGATCATGTTACCCAAATGTTCAGTATATTTGCTGCTCCTTTGAACCTCTAATTGTGTAAAAAAAAATAATAAAAGACCATTAAATTATGAAAGAAATTGCCAAAAACTTTGTCTTTTTTGTGTTTTTTATTAATAATTTTAAAGCGTAATTAACAGTAATTAAAACATTCTTTCTATATTAATTAAGACATCTTTTTTTAGGCGTATATATATATATATATATATATATATATATATATATATATATATATATATATATATATAATACAGAGTAGAAGAAATTGAAAATTCAGTTTTCATGAACCAAATCCACTCACAAGGCTTTGGTCGGCTCGAGGCTGCTATAGTATAAGACGCTTGCCGAAGGTGCCACGCATTGGGATCGAATCGGGAACCGTGTGGTTGGGAAGCAAATTTATACCACACAGCCACGCCTGCGCCTATATTTCTGTTTTTGTTGAGAGTAAAGAAGGAAAATATTAAAAAGTGGAAGAATTTATAAAACGGAAATATTCGATAAACAATTACACTCTTCTTTTATGTCATCCATATCGTATCCCTATAATGCATTATAATTTTTTTTATTCTGTAAGTAAATACGCTTATTGTATCTTGTTGACTCTTGCGATTAAAAAGCATGATAATTAAAGAATAAATAAAGCATAATGATTACAGAAAAATAAAATAAAACCTATGGCATTGAACGGCTTGTGGTTTTTGTTCCAATACTTTATGTGCTGTGTTCAAATCCCACTGAGATCAAGTTAGCATTTTATTCTATCGGGGTCGATAAGATATATCGGTTTCAAATTTTGGCACAAGGCCAGCAATTTCAGAGGAGGGGGTAAGTCAATTATATCAACCCCAGTACGCAACTGGTATTTTTTTTATCGAGTCCGAAAGGATGAAAGGCAAAATAGACCTTGTTGGAATTTCAAATCAGACTGTAAAGACGGACAAAATGCCCTTAAGCACTTTGTCCGGCGTGCTAACGATTCTTCTGCCTTTGATTGGGGGTCCATAATATATATTCCTTTCAGACCTGAAATTTTGGGGATTATATCAACACCAGTCCCCAACTGGTACCTATATTATTGATCCCGAAGGGTGAAAGGCAAAGTCTACTTAGGCGGTTTTTGAATTCAGAACATGAAGATTGACGAAATGCCGCTAAGCATTTTGTCCGGCGTGCTAACGATTCTTTTCTACTCTAGACACAAGGCCCAAAATTTTTGGGGAGAGGGCCAGTCGATTAGATTTACCCCATTACGCAACTGGCACTCAATTTACCGACCCCAAAAGGATGAAAGGCAAAGTCGACCTCGGAGGAATTTGAACTCAGAACGTAAGGACAGACGAAACACCGTTAAGCATTTTGCCTGGCGTGTTAAGGTTTCTGCCAGCTCGCTGACTTTGTCTAAAACATTTAGATTTATTTATTTTTATTTCTTTATTGGCCACAGGGGACTAAACATAGAGGGGACAAACAAAGTCAGACAAAGGGATTAAGTCGATTACATCAACCCCAGTGCGTAACTGGTACTTATTCAATCATCCCCGAAAGGATGAAAGGCAAAGTCGACCTCGGCGGCATTCGAACTCAGAATATCCACCCGTCCATGGTACCACCATCTTCGACAGAACTTTTATTGTATTTTATGTGTATTTCAAACACACAAGAATTGCTTACTTAAAGATCGGTCCTAAACCGAAACACCTGAAGTCATTGTTTTCCTTCGACTATTTCAATACGTTTCTGTGTGTGAGCGAGACAGCATCTATCTATCTATATATATATATACATACACATGTGTGTGTCTGTGCATTTACACACATACATACATACATACGTACATACATATATATATATATATATATATTAGATTTATGCTCACATATACGTATGTATGCATGTGCACACACACACACACACACACACACATACACACACACACACTCACGCACGCACACACACACACACACAGAGAAGCAAGCACTTCTTTTGTCTGAAAGCTCTAAAAATAACTGATTTTCGATTTAATGAGAGAAGAAAAGTTTTACACGGAAAGGCAAACACGAAATATGTCCCCATTTACTACCCTCCTCCTCCTGCTCCTCCTCCTCTACCATCTCTCTTCCTTCCTCCTTTCTCTTCCTTCCCCTCCTCTACTCCCCCTTTTCCCTACGACCAACCTGTTAAACGCTCTGCTATTGATAATCTAAACACTAAAAGTTCTCTGACAGGTTCGCCTTTAATCCGCTTCTATTGTCTACAACAACAAAAACAAAAACAGTCTGTTCTTGCTGAAATCTATTTGAAAGTCTTCCATATTTACATAGCATTGCATCTCCTTCCTTTCGAGGGGGAGGGGGCCATTATTAAGATTAATTCCCTGATCTTGAGGTACTAATTGATATTTCATCCGTGTGGCTGTATAGTAATAAATTTGCTTTCCCAACCACACGGTCTGGCGTTTAATACCAATGCGCGGCACCTTTGCTGTCTTCTACAGAAGCCTCGGGCTGACCAGACCTTTGTGAGTAGATACATTGAACGATGCAGCTACGGAGACTCATATACAGGACCACAAGGTTCTGTTTCAACGTTACGATGTTCGCCACACTAGTTGCGCAGTCTCCCGAGACTCTCTGTTGCTGTTCAGTTCTATTATGAATTTGAACTTGAAGCTTACGTGACAATCAGTCTTTCATTAGCTGATAGCACAACTACGAACTTCCTTTCAGCCCCTTTGCATCCGTTACAGTTACTGTGTAGATAGACGTTGCTGATCCTGGCCATTGACGTTCTTGTGTCTCCCCCCCCCCCCGCTCAATATCAATGAAAGAAGCATCGTTGGCTCAATTCAGTTCTCCCGCTGTTTCTTCCCAATCTGCCAAGGTGTAGTCCTATGACGTCACCGTTTCCCTGGCCAGGTCAGTCGTCGCTCCGTGATAAACTTCTAATATATTCACATATCCTAATATATACTCACCATATATATATATATATATATATATATATATATATATATATATATATATATATATATATATATATATATATATATATATATATATATATATATATATATATATATATATATATATATATATATATATATATATATATATATATATATATATATATATATATATATATATATATATATATATATATATATATATATATATATATATATATATATATATGTATATATGTATATATGCATATATACATACATATATGTAGATACATATATATGTATATGTACATGCATTTATGGGTACAGGACGTCAAAAAACAGTGAACAAAAGGAGAAACGAGAACTTAAAAAACAAAAACATGGAAAACGAACTTTTTGGGAACAACGAAAGAAATAAATAGAGAAACGAGACAGGCAACATAAAGAACATTCCCTTTGTCAGTTGTTCCCTGTTTAACCTACTTCGCGTTTCGAACGTAGGGACAAGACGTGACTTCGTTAAAACAGTCGTTCCCGCAAAGCAAATTAAATAAAATTTAAAAAGAACAAAATAGTAAAAGCAAACGGTAAGGGCTGTTAAGCCATAATGAGGTGAAGTGATGAACGCTGGAGAAACGAGCTTTCAGAGGAGACAGGCAAAATCACGTCTTGTCTTTAGGAAGGAAGTGGAAGAAAGAAAGATAGATAGCCGTTGGTCACGTGTGAGCAAATAGAGAGTCAAAGAAGAAGAGTGAGGGAGAGAGAGAAGAATTAGAGAAAAAAGGGAAGAAGAGAAGAATTAGAGAAAGTGTAGGAGAGAAAAAAGGGAAGAAGAGAAGAATTAGAGAAAGTGTAGGAGAGAAAAACAGACAGGAAGAAGAACAAGAGAGGGAGATAGAATAGAGAAAATTGTTTAGCATTTTAAGATATTTTCCTTAACATGAAACCAATGGTAACCTTAATACACAAAAAGAATTATTTACATACATACATGTACATGCTTCTGTACATACATAGTTGCACACAGAGACGCATATGACAGGCTTCCGTGCAGTTTCCTTCGGTCATTTTCACTCATAGTGCATTAGCCGTTCGAAGGCTATAGTAAAATATATTTGCCCTCGATACCGCTCGGTAGGGACTGAACACGAAATCAGGCTGTTGCGAAGCGAACTTCTTAATCCCTACCACGACCTCAAAATCAAGAAAAAGAAAATAACTGAACAGGAAAATGACTTGGTGAAGAATTTTTGTTAGTCAAACAACTGTGTGCTGGTACCCAGAATGGATTGATCCGAAACGGAGTTTTTGCACGAATCTTGCCTATCCGACTATAAAGAACTGATAAGGAGCCAATTGTGCGGTTCGTTTTCTTAAAGGGGTCGAGTAAGAATATTGTTATAATAAATAACCTCTGCTTATACTACTGAGATGTATGTGTTTTAACACTGAACACAACGGAAGCGCTTTGTCCATTTCGACATCTCAATAATAATTTATAAAGACACAAAAATGTAAAAATGTGAAAAAAAAAATCGAAGATAAAACCAAAGATGGAAGCCTGAATGCAATATGAAGTGATAATTTTTACCTTTATGTAACTTAATAATTTGACGTATACACACTCACACGCACACACTCTTATACGTGTTTATATATATATATTTATATGAGTATTTATATGAGTGTTTATATATATATATATTTATATGAGTATTTTTATATGAGTGTTTGTTTGTGTGTGTATGCGTGCATATGTATGTATGTATGTATGTGTGTGTATACGTGTGCATCTGTATGTGTGTATATACATACACACACATATATATATACACATATATACATACATACATACACACATATACAATTATATATCTATATGCATACACACAGTCACACGGATATTTTTATATATGTATGCACGTTTGAGTACGTACGTGTGCGTATGTATGTGTGTGTGTATGATAACCACGTTCTGAAAATGAATAACGAAGAACAAAGACGTTAAGTTTTATATCCAGGTGATATTAGATTTAATATATAACACAAGCTCTCGTAGGATTTATATTTTATTAACATCATTCCTATACTCCACAAACGCGTTGTAAATAATTTATAAAAATAATAACAACTCCACAAATCATTGCTAGAATAATATTTGTTAAATAAAAGTAATGATTGTTATTAAGATAAATGCTACACAATCCATTATCTTCGTAGGAACACAAACTCTTAAAAGAAATGAATTACATTTCCACTAGCGAAAGTCGGAACTTGAAGGAGCATCAACAGTGGTTGTAGCTATGCTGTAAGACCATACTTAGGGAACGTGACTGTATGTATGTATGTATGAAATACTGCCTAATACATAAACAGGTAAATATATCCAGCTTTGTGCTTTATGGTCAAATCTGGTCTAAAGAGGCCAACAGAAGCGAAAGCATTCACGTTACATAGAGAGGGTGTTCACCACAAATTAGAACATAGCCGTAGTCGAGTATGATCTGGTAGCATACGCCGCTTTCGCTAAATGTTAAGAAAACGTTTTGATTATAGTTTCAAGTGCTTATGTAGTGGTGATCAGCAATTGATATCTCGGCACTCAAATTCATGACTCATGGAAAACTTCTGGGATGTGGTAACTGGAAAGAGAGAGCAGGGGAGGGGTTTAAAGAGAAATGGAGTGAGTGAGAGAGAAAGAGAGAGAGAGAGAGAGAGAGAGAGAGAGAGAAAGAGAGAGAGAGAAAGAGAGAGAGAGAAAGAGAGAGAGAGAAAGAGAGAGTGAGAGCTCTATCAATAATCGGTTGGTAGTCCTTTTCAGCCGAATATACTGCAGCAAGGTGAAATATGGTCTTAACATAGTCATTGACCCAGAAATCTCACCTACGTCCTTACGATCGTCAGTCCAATAGCCTAAGCACTCAGTCACGTGTCTTGGAATATACGTATAACAACCGAATAGTTAAAAATTTTCCTTTCCAGTGACGATGTTCTGGGTTCGATCGAAATGCGTGACACAACAAAAGCAAATTTCGGTCATAGTCACAGATCAAGCCAAGAGTTCTGAATGAAATGAGGTGGACGGAATCAGTGGGGAAACCTGTTAAATGGGTTATGTCTGATTTAAAGGTCCAGCTTTGTCCCTCTGTCACATTGATTCAGTATGTGAAGGTGCGCGTCCTAGGGTTCAGACGTTCGACTCACGTGCATAATGTCGTGAGTTCATTTCCTGGATTGGGCGATGCCTTTCGGCCTTGGTCAAGGCACCTCATTTCACGTAGCTGCAGTTTACTCAGCCATGAGTACTAACCAAATGCTGGTGCAGATCTCTCTTTTCCCAGCTGCTACATGCCTGATGTAGCGTTCGATCAAGGGTAAAAGAGTCCAGAAAATGGCCTGCTTTTCAGAAGGCGTTAGCGACCGATGGATTCCTTGGTCAGTGGGAGATGTCCCCTCCACGTGAAGCAGAGAAGTAGGCGCTCCAGTCTGGCCAAACAGGGAATGAGGAAAGTACAACAGTCAGGTGGTTAGTTACGATGGAGACAATATTGGTATTTGTCAACACTAATGGACATTTTGGAATTAATTTTTCTCTGCCTGGTTCTGAGTGAGGCTGGCAACACTCCTCAGATCCCTATCCCAGTTTCTGATTACCAGAAGGTCCAAACGAGAACAGAATTCAGGCATTTTAACTGATCGTTTTGTACAGCGACCTATGATGCTGTTTGTCGGTAGAGTCTTGCCTTTGCAGTTGCCGTACCGAGTCCGGGTTTATCTTTTCTCTGGCAATCTCTTCGTATTCCTTTAAAATGGAGTCGACTGCTACCCCTTCCATGGTGGCCACCACCATTTAAATAACACTCATATACACAGAAACAGGTCTCTGAAACACCTCCTCGAAAGTGGTCCCACATTATTTCTAAAAATAATAATTCTTTTCTAATTTTGACACAAAGCCAGCAATTTCTAACGAGAAGGTTGATAAAATACATCGACCCTAGTGCTCAACTGGTACTTGTTTTACAGACCCTGAA
>NC_142946.1:5650304-5652804 GCF_046866305.1 Octopus bimaculoides
ATATATGAATGTATAATGAGAAGGATGTCAGCAACATAAGACAGACGTCGGTCAAAACACGGCCTGTAAGAGGAACGCCAAATAACAGCATTAAAATACTACGATTGCAAATTTGATAAGACATTCTGCTAATATATATTACTTACTTTCGATGCATTTATACACACATACATCCACACACACACATATATATATAAATAGATATGAGTATAGCTACGTGTTGTTATACCTATCAACCTTTCTATCTTCTAACTTCATGAAACACACACACACACACACCCACACACCCACACACATATATATATATATATATATATATATATATAATTATATATATATATATACATGCACACAAATACATAACATGAGCATGCAGGCATATTTATATACATGCAGCTGCGTGTAGAAGCATATCTGTATAGATAATACATCTCGCTGTCTCTTTCTCTCTTTCTTTCTTTCTTTCCGAAGACCTATTATGTAAAATATATCCATATATCAGTATGTTTGTGTGTGTGTTAGTGTACGTATGTGTTTATTTGTGTGTGTATGTATGTGTGTGTGTGTGTTTTAATGCGTGGGTGTCTGCGCGTCTGTGCGTTTTGGTGTATATATTTAAATATCCATGAATGTATGTATGTATGTATGTATGTATGTATGTATGTATCTATCTATCTATCTATCTATCTATCTATCTATCTATCTATCTATCTATCTATCTAGTTACATACATGTGTGTGCTTCTGTCTGTCCATGTGTGTCTTCACATGTGTGATAGTATACATTAATTTCGTTCATATTCCATAAATGACATTTCCACAAATCCCCCCAAAATAATGTCGGAGCTTCAGATCTGATAAAACAAGTCATATTGTTCCTGAAAATGAATTATTAATGTCAAGCTTGATGTAAAAACAAAAATACGATCGCATATGTGAAATACGTGTGCTGGAATCAGACAATCGCGTGGGCAGATGTATATGCATTGTCGTACATAGAAAAAAACATCGCCGCATAACTGATCTGCAGAGATATTCATACGCGCTCACTGAAAATAGTTCCTCTCTTCTCTATATACGTGTGAAATGAACTGAATGTGAAATTGGGTCTCGCAGGAAAGTTTTGCAACAATAGTTACATATAGTTTCATGTCTATATATGTCTTGATGTATACACATCTATACATACATATGTTATATGGGGCACTTGTTAATGGAAAGAGACCCCGGCAGAAACCAAGGCTGCGATTTAAGGACTGTGTCAAGTCCTCACTAAATACCTGTGATATGCAGGAGACTGACTGGGAGAACAATGCCTGTCACCGCCACAGATGGATGAAGCAGGTTGTCAAGCGATGTTGGGGGGACAATCACAGACACAGACACACAAACACACACATATACATATATACGACGGCCTTCTTTCAGTTTCCATCTACCAAATCCACTCACAAGGCTTTGGTAGAAGACACTTGCCCAAGGTGCCACGCAGTGGGACTGAACTCGGAACCATGTGGTTGGTAAGCAAGCTACTTACCACACAGCCAATCCTGCGCCTATATATATATATATATATAATATAACATGAGGATGGAGGATATCAAACTTTAATAGTAGATCACAACATTTGTTTCTGCACTGCACACCTGGTTTAAGTTGCTGAGTTTATATTCAAAGACCATTATAGAGAAACATTCTTTATGTATGTATGTATGTATGTATGTATGTATGTATGTATGTATCTAGCTATCTATCTATCTACCTATCTATCTCGCCTAAAGCTGAAACCGTACGGTAAAGGGGTATCACAATCGCCAATTTCCGGCCGTCTACGGTCGCTCCCGGCAGGTATGTACACAATTACATGTGCATTGACTGCAGCATCAGAGTGTTTCAAGTCTTGTTTCTAGCAGTGTAGGTGGTGTAAAACATTCAGTCATATTTAGTGACATTATTTGTTTTCCTTTTTGGCGATAACTCTGCTAATTACCTGCCATATATATATATATATATATATATATATATATATATATATATATATATATATATATATATATATATATATATATATATATATATATATATATATAGCATATGCGCGGGCGTGGGTGTTTGGTAAGAAGCTTGCTTCCGAACCGCATGGCATCGTATCCAGTCCCACTGCCTAGAAACGTGGGCAAGTGTGTTCTACAATAACCTTGGACGGACAAAAGCTTTGGAAGTGGAGAAGTTGGTGGACGGAAACTGAGATAACCCCGTGTATATACATATACATATGTGTGTACGTATGCACGCGTTTGTATGTGTGTATTTTATGTAAGCATATATATATGTGCATGTATGTATGTATATATATATATATATATAGAAGGAGGAAAAAATACTAGAAAATCAGTATACACGACGTGGTAAAATTACGAGTTGAAAATATGGGGAAAAATGTGTATATATAAAAAAAATTCTTTATAAAAAGATATTAAGCTATGTGAAGCGAACGCATT
>NC_142946.1:5655304-5665304 GCF_046866305.1 Octopus bimaculoides
ACTCTCTCAAAATTATACATGTAAGTGCATCAGTATATATACACACATACATTCTTTGACTGTTTATACTTTTCAGCCCAAAGGCCGAGGTCGCCTGTTTTATCTCCTCTTCAATAGAGTTCGATTTTGGTGCCATCTTTTGTGTTTCTTGACGTGATGTACCCTCATCTGGGACCTTGGACTGCAGAAGTTGTTTCTTGAAAGTATCCCCGCCAATTCCATGCTGATCATTCTGATATTTTGCTGAGGTATTGAATAGCTTTGAGCCCTTAAATCCCAAGCTATTGCGGTACATGGTTCTCATATAGCTGGGATAGTTAGGTACCTTTGGAACTGTGTAGAGAAATCCAGCTCGGATTCCATACGTACATCACTGCATATCTTTCCTGTCTTCGTTCCAGGGAACAGAGTCGTAGCTTTCAGCCTCTCTCAGAAGCTCAGCTGTTCTATTGACAAACTTCCTTATGTAGTACCGCCGAACGGCCTAAAGTTCCGCTATTACTTTGACACTGTGTGCCAACCACAGTTAATAGGAGTAGTCCAGACAGCTGAGGACAAATGTTCTCCATAAAACCAGCACAGTTTCCTGGCCCCTTGTTCTGAAAATTCCCAGGATACATCTAACTATTCGCTTGAACTTTGCCACCATCTCGGTGATATATAAATGAAACGAGGCATCGTTGCTCATATCAATTGCCAGATCACACACTGTACGTGACTCTGGGATTGCTGCTCCTTTTGGTCCAAGTATCTTTGCAGCATGATGGCACAAGCCGGCTGAGAGCGGAGGGCTTGGAAATTTCAAGCCAATAAATTCAGCAAAGTTAAACTGAAAACTCATTCCGTTAATAGATTATGTCTGGCCGTCTATTCCTGGTTGAGTTTATCCTTCCTTGTAGAAAAGTGCTGAAATTGTCCTTTGAGGGTGACACATCCACTTACCATCCCTTACAGTGAGATCGTAGAGTAACGGACGGTAGGATCATTGTATAGACAACACTGGAACAGACAGACAGTACCATTAGCCGATGTATGTTGTTTTTATCTTCATCTGATCTGACTTAACGTTTATAAAATGACTAACGAAATACTTGTGTGAGAACACTAACCGTAATCCACTCACTGTAACCAGTAAACGAACGAATGTGCACATACTGTATTTTATTAAAAATATGGGCTAAGCATGGTTACTACAATCAAGCAGACTTCACTTTCAAATTCATTACAAGAGTAAAAAATAACAAAAAAAATGGTGGATGGGGGAAAATTAGTGCCTAAAATTAGTAATCCATGTTTATGGAGGCGTGAAGGAATCAATTAATGTGTTTTTTTTTCTTCTTTTTCTATTCATCTATTTAATACGCAATGAAGCATGGGAAAAAGGAAAATTGGGCAGTGAAAGGAAACAGAGAGAAACAGAAAAAACTTACGAAACCAAAAGAAGAAAATAAAATGTTGGAATGATTGAGAGTAAAGGAGAGAGAGAGAGAGAGAGAGAGAGAGAGAGAGAGAGAGAGAGAGAGAGAGAGAGAGAGAGAGAAAGAAAGAAACAGATTAGAGGGAGAAAGAGAAGAAAAGCGAAAGAGACTGATAAAAAGAGAGAGCGAGACAGAACGAAAAAGAGAGGAAGAGAGAGGGAGTATAGGGAGAAAGAAGTAGAGATATACAGAGATGGTCACAGACAGAGAAAAAAGAAAGTTCTAGAAACGCAAAAAAATTTAAATGAAGAATTTAGCATTTCACAAAAACAACATGGAAAATTATTGGGTTTGTAACTTAAAATACGATTAATAATAATATTATTATTATTATTATTATTATTATTATTATTACTATTATTATTATTATTATTATTATTATTATTATTATTATTATTATTATTATTATTATTATTATTATTATTATTATGCGCCTGGCAAAATGCTTTCGTCCGTCTATACGTTCTGTGTTCAAATTCCGCCGAGGTCGAACTTTTTCTTCATCGGGGTCGATAAATTAAGTCCCCTTCCCTCTAAATTTCAGGTCTTCTGTCTATAGTAGAAGAGGATTGCTGTTATTATTATTATCTCTGCCTTAGCGAAGGCAGAGGTATTGTTTCCAGTCGCGTTTGTTCGTTTGTCTGTGGACACGATATCTCAAAAACCGCTGGATGGATTCGGATGAAACTTTCAGAGATGTGTGGCTATGTGATTGGCTCGAACTGTTTTGATTTTGGATCGATCCGGTACCGGACAAGGATTCTGGATTATTTTTTCTGTTTTCTTTTTTTTTTTTTACTTAATTTTTGAGAGCGGTCGGTTTCATTTTTAGTATATCTGAGATTCGTGTAACGCAGAGTTGCCAAGACCCACAACTGTATGTATAAATGCCTAGATGTATACATGCCTATATATGTATTTACACATACATACATACATACATACATACATACATACATACATACAAACAAAAGACCGTTGTTGATGTTGAAATTCCAACGCAGGAGCATCGGATCTAGATTAGAATCCGGTTCTTTCTCTATTGGCAAGAAACCTTGAAATAAAACTGAACAATGACATACATACATATATATTTATGTTTCTATATATGTATATATATATACATACAGGGTGCGGTGAATACATTCATATTTTTCCACTGATGGAAAATAACTTAGGACACCTAAAATTATGCCCGAACCTTAAATGGTAGATGCTGCACAGTAACTTAGACCGCAAAGTTTTCATCAGAAATATTTAATGTAGAAGAGGGAAATAGTACTTGATTGTCAGTTGGTGATATGATTTTATATATATGTCAATTAACCAAAACAGAATAACACACACACACACACACACACACACACACACACACACACACACACACACATACACACACACATATATATATATATATATATGTATGTGTGTATATATACATACATACATACATACATACATATATATATATATATATATATATATATATATATATATCGACCATGATCGACCACTAAAGCTTTTTTATTCTCTCTGTGTTTATTTTCTCGTGTTCCTTTCTGTTGAAGAGCGTAGGCTCGAAACATAAAGACTTTCTCACCTTCCCGAGCGTTAAACTAATACACTTGTTTGTTGTTTACACACCTGTCTTCGTCTTTTGTTTTTTTTTGTACGATCATGCGTCCAATACCTTAAACATTAGCCACGCGCTTCCACATTTCTATCAAGATACCTCAGTGGAAAGAATTCGGCTGGCCGAGGTACCGTAAGCTGAATCGAACCCCAAACAGAATGGTTGCGAAACGGTTCTTATTAATTGGACAACTCTCTGCCTTCACATAAGCATCCTAACGCGAGCGCACAACCAACTTTGTCTAAATGATGTGTATCAGTTACAAGTGAGAATCGAACTTGGCTCGTGGACCTTCGGTTCAGCGAAGGAACGATCTCACAATCTCCCGTAACCCCTGTTTTTCCAGCTCACCACTTACCTATCGGAGTAGAATTAGTATATCGACAATGTTCTCTCCAACCTGTTATATACAAAAGACTAATTATAAATTTACCGTACTTCACCAATCTTCTTCTTCTTCTTCTTCTTCTTCTTCTTCTTCTTCTTCTTCTTCTTCTTCTTCTTCTTCTTCTTCTTCTTCTTCTTCTTCTTATTGTTGTTATTGCTGCTGTTATCCTCACCACCACCCTCATCATCATCATCATCATCATCATCATCATCATCATCATCTTCATCATCATCATCTTTATCATCATCATCATCATCATCTTCATCATCATCATCATCATCATCTTCATCATCATCATCATCATCATCATCATCTTCATCATCATCATCATCATCATCATCATCATCATCATCATCATCATCATCATCATCATCATCATCGTCATCATCACCACTCTTATTGTTGTAGTTATTATCCCCAACACCACCACCACCACCACCACCACCACCATCGTCATCATCATCATCATCACTATTATTATTATTATTATTATTATTATTATTATTATTATTATTATTATTTGCTTCTGCTTAATGAGAAAATCCAATTTCAATTCCGTTTTCCTTTGTTTTAGGTCTTCGTCTATTTTACTTGTTTTCTTGTTGTGCCGGTTCCAGAAATTGTTTAATTTTGGTTGGTTTGGTTGTAGAAATAGCAGAGAGATCTTCACAGTGGAATAGAGAAACAAATAAGTATTCCGTGTGATTGAATTCTGATTGAATTCTGTGTTCTGCTTGACCTATAATTGAATATAGTTTAAAATATTGTAGTTACCAGATTGCACTTCTTATTATATCGTCACAGCTGACTGTGTGGGCGAATAGGGAGCCTGTATATACATACATCCGCATCTGGTGAACGAACGCTCTTCCTGTTCGTTTATCCTTATCCATTCTTTATATCTAATTCAGTAAGGATCATAAATAGGGACACTACTGATTCATCTATTCCCACGAATCACGAGATTGTATTTTGGAAATGTCTTAGGGTTTTTCAGATGTTTTAGGGTCTTTTAGATGTTGGCTCGTAGCATGATCTTGGCAAGTTACAATTCGATACAATCTTATAGTCCAGGGTTTCAAAGTTGTCCGTATAAACCCCAGGAGGGGAATAAAATTTTGGTAGGGTTGATTACCATAGCGCTTAGGGCTTAGATCTGTTATGATCCCTCGTGCTCATAAAGCAGGAGATTAAGCCGTGATGGAGATTACAACACCCTCCCCTGAATGAGACGCTAGTCCATTGCAGGATTAACTTCCCAGTTATTGATGGAGGAGGGGGACAGTCCATCACCTCAACCCCAGTACGCAACTGGTATTTACTTTATCGATCTCGAAAGGATGAAAGGCAAAGTCGACCTTGACAGAATTTGAACTCAGAGCTTGGCGGCAGACGAAATACTTCTAAGAATTTCGCCCGGTGCTCTAACAATTTTGCTAGCTCGCCACCTTCTATAATAATAATAATAATAATAATAATAATAATAATCTTTTCTACAAGGCCCGAAATTTTGGGGGAGAGGGCCAGTCGATTAGATTGACTCCGGTACGTAACTGGTACTTAATTTATCATCCCCGAAAGGATGAAAGGAAAAGTTGACCTCGGCTGAATTTGAACTCAGAACGTAAAGGCAGACGAAATACCGCTAAGCATTTCGCCCGGCGTGCTAACGTGTCTGCCAGCTCTCCGCCTTCTATAATAATAATAATAATAATAATAATAATAATAATAATAACAAAAAGACTGACAAGGTCATGTAGCAGCAGCAGCAGCAGTAGTGTGAGTGCATACGTATACGTTACAGATCAATACTTTTCTCATTTTGGTCGATGCTATTTAAAGCGTGGGAAAAACCTTCACGGTGAGATGGGTAATTTTGATGCATGACAGAATGGTAATTAAATGTAGATGACATAACTAATCACATGTACGCAACTGGTACTTAATTTATCGACCCCGAAAGGATGAAACGCAAAGTAGACCACGGCGAAATTTGAACTCGGAACGTAAAGACAGACGAAATACTGCTGAGCATTTCGCCCGGGGCGCTAACGACTCTGCCAGCTCGCTACCTTATTGAATACACGATATCACAATGTGATATCTTTTCGCCATCTTCCCTAAAACCTACGCAAGCCAAAGCTTAATTAGTTGCCAATTCCTGAAAATACCAATATAAATATATCGTCGGCTCAAATAATTGATGAGGTGATTAGATAAATATTTTGATTATCTAATTAATTAATTAATTATTTGAGTAATTAACCTCAGAGTGAACAGTGATTTTTTGAAATCCAATGATCTAATTTGTTTTTCTTTTGTATTGCATATTATCATCGATAATCAATTGCATAAAATTTGATTAAACTAATTAATTTTTACATAGGTAGGAATAATGTAGCAATCAGGTAAGAAGAGAAACCGAAGTTTTTGAGTAAAATCATAATTAATTGCTTAGGTGCAGGTATGGCTGTGTGGTTAAAAATCTCGTTTTGTAACTCAGAGAATTCGAATTTGGTTTCATCGCGTGGCAGTTTGGATAAGTGGCTTGTAGGATGATTTAGCGGCAGAAGGAGGACATGATCGTACCAGCGCATGCGACGAATAGCTGTATGCATGCATGTATGTATATATGTATGTATATTTGTGCCTCTGTATGTGTGTGTATGCATGTATTTATATATGTCATTGTTAAGTTCTATTTCAAGATTTCTCGCCAATAGCGAAAGAGACGGTTTCTAACCTAGATTCAAGGCACCTTCATTGGAATTTCAACATTAACAACATGGCCTTTTTTGTATGTATGTATGTTTTATGTATGTATTCTCATATCTAGACATGCTCATATATAATTAAATGATAAACTTCTGGAAAGTTTTACAGATTTTTACAGTTCCAGTGATGGACTGGATCTGTATGCATGTATATATGTATATATATGCATGTGTGTGTTTGTGTCTTTGTGTCAGTGTTTGTCTACCTATCACTTGCCATCCAGTGAACCGG
The DNA here is from genome assembly GCF_046866305.1 of Octopus bimaculoides. Classification (NCBI taxonomy): domain Eukaryota; kingdom Metazoa; phylum Mollusca; class Cephalopoda; order Octopoda; family Octopodidae; genus Octopus; species Octopus bimaculoides. The sequence goes on from NC_142946.1 coordinate 5,661,810, forward strand.
TTTTGGTTTCTGTACTTCCCCTTAACTTAGCGCTTCGACAAAAGAAAAAAAGTATCACATATAAAAATAAGTGGTGGGATCAATTTTTTGACTGAAACCCTTCAAGGTGGTCCTCCGGCATGGCTGCAGTCCAATGACTGAAACGGGTAAAAGATAAAAGATGTATAATAAAATAGCATTTAAATGGAATTTATAGGAATTTTCTAATACCGGGATAGTTGTGTGGGTTAATAAATTTCTATTTAAACTTACCGGCTTTGGATCCAATCTCACGATATGGAACCAAGGACAAACGTCACGTTTCTTTCTCCCTCTGGCTTGATAAAGGGTTCATTCGAAAGGCCATGCCCCTACTTAAAAAAATTTTTTTTTTTGGCCTTCTTATTCGATGTTTCCAGCTTCTTGATGTCGATATTTTGTGCTTACATTTAGTCCCTTACATTCTGAATTTTGACTACTTGTTGTACGTCCTGTGTGTCTCTAATTCAATTATTCCCTCATCGTTCCATTTGTGAATCTCTCCACATGCACACACGCACGCACACACACACACACACTTATACGTGCATGTACACAATCATACTTAGCACGTTCGTGCACACTCGAACGCGGGAAGACCTTTCAGGAGAAATTTCTCGATAGAAATTATTCCTCATACAATTATGTGGATATGTAGAAAGAAAAATATATAGGCAGATATATAGATGGATATATAGAAAGACAAATAAATAAATTGATATTTGGATAGAGAGTCACATTTAACCATATATCAACAGAGAACTAGATAGATAAGCAGTTATGCACCTATATATGAAAAGAATAGGTGGGATTTTGTGGACGTAAATACAATGAGGGATCAATTGAATGACGAACAGTTTAAAATGTTATCATTGCGTATCAAATGACATTATAAGGTTTCGCCATAGTCCAGGGATTGATACGGAACGTGTGTAAATCTGTGTGTGCGTATGTGTGTGAGCGTGTGTAAGTTTGTCTGTATGTGTATACATTTACACACACACACACACACATACACACACACACACACACACATATGTATATGTATGCATATATATATATGAAAGCATATATATGTGTATGTCCGTGTGTATTTATATGTACATATATATATATATATATATATATATATATATATATATATATATATATATGTGTGTGTGTGTGTGTGTGTGTGTGTGTGTGTGTGTGTGTGTGTGCGTGTGTGTGCGTGTGTGTGTGTGTATAGCACAGTGAATAAAATGGAATAAAAATGGGTGCATATACATACATACATACATGCATATACATATACACAAATACACACACACACACACACACACATGGATATACAGCACATACATATTCATATATACAATATGGTTGTGTATGTGTATGTGTGGGTACGCTTGAATATTCAGCGAAACTACTTTCACTTTTGATGTCACTTAAATATTAATAAACTAGAATGCGTTTTGGCGTTGAAGGTACGGGTATGATTAATTAGGAATAAGTGGTATACTAAATGCATTGGTGGAAGGAAAAGTATGGCAGCTGCTTTAGAAGAATGCAAGAATAATGAAGGACAATAAAGCATTTTGGATAGATTGGTTGTTTGATGGGTGGTGGGGGAAGAAGAAAACAAAATGGGTTGTATAAAATGAAAATGAAACGTATGTATGATCGTTTTACCTATCTATCTATCTATCTATCTATCTATCTATCTATCTATCTATCTATCTATCTATCTATCTATCTATCTATTTGTCTGTCTGTGTGTCTGTCTGTCGTCTGTTTGCCTGTTTGTCTGTCTGTCTATCTATCTGTCTGTTTATCTATCTATCTGTATGATACATATACATATATAATTATACTTGTATGTACACATACGGACGTATGTATGTTATATCCACCGATACGCACATGCGCTCATATATCCATGCATACCAATATATACACATATATATACGTGTGTGTGTGTTTGGTTACGTCTGTGTGTTCCTATACGCATTCATGTAAAGTAGTCATAAAGAAGTAATACATACGAACATTGAACTATATTTTACGTTGAAAACATGTTTACAAATCCCAACCTCAACTTCTATTTGTCGTACTTCATAAATGTTAAAAAAACAACCAAGCATAAATGAATAGCTGCCGGATTGCTAGGAAACCCAAATGTTCCAAAACCATAAAAGAACTTAATCCTCACCAACTGCATATTGGTTAATAACTTTGTTAGTTGCAATCAATACATTGATGAAAACTCCTCCATTCGATCTGTTTGAAAACTGATAGTTGAATAGAACCAGAACGAAAAATTGGGATATTTCTCATAAAATATATTTATTGATATGCTATTGATAAACAGTTAATGCTAGTGAGTGGGCGGCTGTATAAGTTGTTATCAGTCAGTTTGGTGACTAGTCCTACTATAAAGGTACTTCATCACTGCCCCAGAGATATTTCATTTATTTTTAGGCGAAAATCTCTTCAAAATAGTCACGTGGGTAACCTACATAGAGATCTCAGTCAGTATTTCATACCTGTAAATAAGTACAGCTGACATTATGTTCCTGAAAATTATCTGTTTTTTTTTCTACTAACGTTTGGAAGCAGTGTCTTTTCTCGTACAATTTCGTTTCGGAAAGTCCCAGGGAGATCGATGACTCAAATAGGGAAGATGAAGAGCGACCGCCATTTTGATATTTTTTTCTATTCTTAAAAATAAAAACTGCATCACAATCTCCTGGCGAGCTCTAGTCACGTGAGAGTGACCTGATCCGCGAATGAGTTCACGACTTGTGTTTCTACATTTCGTAGCATTTTGCGCTGAAGGCTCGTCATCTTCAATCGCCAGTTGGTCGGCCCTGACACACGATACGCCACTAAAAATCCTGTGTTCCGCGCAAAGAACGCTCATCAAAAGCCTGATGTAGCATTCTAGGTATTCAGTCACCCTTGTGCTAAATTTGGCACAGGGGAACTGCTTGTCCGTTTCATATGTTCCGCTGCTAATATTACGGACTATATTTTTATGATTATCAATGGGAAGTTCGAATTTCTGTTAATGTGTAGCTTATATTTATTTGTAATTCTAGGACAATGATACTTAAATGTGTTAAGATCTGACATTTATAAAACTTTGCATACAGTTTAATTCGGACTGTAAAAATTATGTCAAATTCCTTAGATATTTAAAAGATTTTTTCTAGCATACACCGATGAAGCGGATGTTCATAGGCTGGGATTTTGTCAGCCCATCATCTCTATACAGCCTTGTGTTGACAAACTTTGTCTTAGTAAATCTATGACCTGCATCGAAACAACTTACGTGTCTTGAATATATCGCACTTCTTCACACAGTTATCTAGTAGCTTAGTGACTTCTTTTTCCAACCAGAAAGAATTGTCAAAATGCTGTATATACACAAGATACTATTTTACTTTCAAATACCAGCTTTATCATCACTGAATGTAGTGAATTTCTTGAAAAATC
>NC_142946.1:5667804-5672804 GCF_046866305.1 Octopus bimaculoides
AGACATCGATCGGCAAAAATAAATACTTTTAAGACGTGAATAAAAATTTGAATATTTCGTATTTAAAACATTATTCTTTATATATTTTTATATACTTAGTTATTCAGTCTATTAACTCATTATATTCGTGAATATATTTGCCCTTGTCTTGGTAGAATATTTTATTTGGACTTTTGCAAAGAAACACACACACATACGTATCTATGTATTTGTGTGTGTGTGTGTGTGTGTGTGTCTGCATCTTTTTTCTTTTATATTTTGTTTCAATCATTTGACTGCGGCCATGCTGGAGCACAACCTTGAAGAATTTTAGTTCAACGAATCGACCAAAACACTTAATATCTTTTGTAAAACCTCATACTTATTCTATCGGTCTCTTATGCCGAACGGCTAGATTACCCGGTCGTAAACACACCAGCATCTGTTGTTAAGCGATAGTGGGGGACACGCACATACACAAAGGCACACACGCATACATACATTCATGCATACATACATATATACATTCATACGTACATTTATACATACAAGCGTACATATATACATACATACAGACATACACACATACATAGATACATACATAGAATTTGTCTGAGTTGACTACATCCCAAACATGGAGCCTTGAATCTTTGTTGGAAACAGGTTCCCTCCTCAGTGGAAGATTTATAATAAAAACAGAAGGGACATACATACATACATACATACATATATATATATATATATATATATATATATATATATATATATATATATATATATATATATATATATATATATATATATATATATATATATATATATATATATATATATATATATATATATATATATATATATATATATATATGTATATATATTCATATATATGTGTGTGTGTCTGTGTTGGACCCCTCCATCGCTTAACAACCGATGTTGGTGTGTTTACGTCCTCGTAATCTAGCGGTTCGGCAAAAGAGACGGACAGAATAAGTGCTAGGTTTACAAAGGATAAGACTTGGGATCAATCTGTTCGACTAAAGGCGGTGCTCCAGCATGGCTGAATTCAAATGAATGAAACAAGTAAAAGAAAGAAAAGAAAAGCACAAACATTCATATCTATCTGTCTGTCTGTCTGTCTGTCTGTCTGTATGTATGTATGTATGTATGTATGTATGTATGTATGTATCTATCTTCCTAGATATCTGTCTGTCAGTCTCGGTTTATATATGTATGTATGCATGTATGTATCTATCTCCCTGTCTGTCTGTGAGTCTCTGTCTATGTATGTATGTCTGTCTGTCTGACTGACTGTCTGTTTGTCTAACTATTACTATATTAGGCTTTCTTAGAGTTGGTTCCTCCTCTTCTTCTACGTTTCCTTCAGTGTGAATTTGTGAAACGTTTCATTCATACAATTATGATTTATTCGTTTATTAATTTAAATATTTATTTTGTTTAAAAATCTAATTAACTAAAGGTAAAAAAACATTCTTTGAAAATAAGAAACTAAACCAAAAAACTAATTTATGCAAAAAATATTTCTATTGCGCATACAATAAATATAGCAAACGCTTTCTAAAACAATGAACAATCATTTGTTGTTTTTTAGACATGGCGTTAATTAAGAAAATTTCTGTGGAAAATTCTATTATTGGCGAAATCATGTTTGTGTGTTTACGGAGCTCGTATTCCGACAACGAGGTTTTGAGTTCAGTCTCCACTGCACACCACCCTGTCTATCTTTTACTATAACCATGGGCCGACCGATGCTTCGTGAAAGAATTCGGTAGACGGAAAGAGTGAGGATGCACGTTGTATAAAGGTAGGTATGCGTGTGTATTTCTGTGCGTGCATGTGTGTGTGTGCGTGCATGTGTGTGTGTGTGTGTGTGTGTGGGTGTGTGTGTGTGTGTGTGTGTGTGTGTCTTTGCGTTTGCATTTGTCCCCCACCACCGTTTGGCAACAGCTGTTGGTTTGTTTACGTCTCCTAAAACCACGGGGGATCAAAGCAAGCTTCTTAACAACACACCTACGTTGCGCCTACCTTGATTACTAAGCGAGATTACGGACAACATCTCTCTCTATCTCTCGTTGGTACTGTTGTTTAGCTGTTCAGCCCTTGGCCAGCTCTAATCGGTCAGGAATATAAGGAAAGGTACTCCAACCATGAGCACTCCGTTTAATATTAAATATGTGTATGTCTACATGGTTCAATTTTGTCCTTCCTGTCACAAAGGATTAGGCTGTGATTCACAGATTTACCTACTACTTTCTGGCAGGGTTAACGGCTTTGTCGAGATGGTTTCATTGACACTTGTATTGGCATCATGGGATACTAATGGCGTGCGTTGTTTTTCTTGTTTAACCCCAAATCACGTGTGATCGAGAAAACCAACCGTCAACAGATTCTTATTTTTGTCAGTATCCTCGTTTATAGATATAATGTAAGACTAGGAATATTACCAAATAGTCATTTGCATATTTCAAGCCTCAGATCAAAGCAGCGTATAATCGAAGGCGTTCCAACCATAACCTTCCATTCTCTCTTTTTGTTCCCGGACATCTAAGATAACATATCCGTTTGTATTTCAAAAAGGGTACATAGATGTTGCTGTCATTTCCAGCAGACGAAGTGACCATACAGAATCCTTTTGGCTTGGTTTCAAGTATATGTATCTTGTTATTTAGCGCCAATAACCAAAAAAAAATCCCATTCTGGACATTACAATTCCTTTTTTTCTTAGATATAAGTCGGGAAATTATCCATTATCATTATACTTTAACCTTGACGAATGTGAGACCTGAAGGAGATTTAACTACTATTTCTAGCTTGTTTAAACGACTACTTAGAGGTCGTCTCTCATTTAGTGTAAGGGTGAAACGAAATGATACTTTTCTCTGTCAGAAAAAAACCCCACAGAAATGTCTGACCCCGTTTCACACACATTTTCCTTGGTCAAAACCCAACAGAAAGCACAGTAACGAAAAATTCATAAAGCAAAACAAAACAAAATAACAAAAAGAAAACTAAAACAAACAACAAAAACAAACATAAGCAACAACACACACACATACAAGCATAGACACACTTGCACATACATATACATACATATACATACATACATACATATATATATATATATATATATATATATATATATATATATATATATATATGTGTGTGTGTGTGTGTGTGTGTGTGTGTGTGTGTGTGTGTGTGTGTGTGTGTGTGTGTGTGTGTGTATGTACATTAAAACAATATGGAAAATTTTAAGGTAAATCTTCATTCGTTCAGATATCGACTAATGTTGAAAACATGGAAAACCAATAGTAGCCATCTTGTTTACAATTTTTCGCTATTTATTTCTTCAGTAGGAATTATAACACACATCTGTTTCGCTTTAATATTAATAATAAATACACAATAATATTCATCATTATCATCATCATCATCATCATCATCATTATTAATATTTCATGTGATTGTATTTTATTTATTTTTTTTTTTTTTCATTTTTTGATTGTTTCGTTTTATTTTAATTTTCTCCTTAAAGGAAGTAGGCGACTTGCTAAGTGACTTTTTAGGTAATTTACGGATTTATACAAAGTCAGACGGAGGATAACACACACACACACACACAAACACACACACATACACACACACACACATACACACACATATTTTCAGACACACAAAGACACAAAGCTCACGCACACACAGACACACACACGTACACATATTTTCTGACACAAAAACAGAAGCACACACACAGACACACACACACACACACACACACACACACACACACACACATTTTCAGACACACAAAAACAGAAGGACACACACAGATATACACACACACACACACACCTACAAACACACACACACACAAACAGAACCAAACACACACACAGATTGTCATGCAAATACCACCCCCACACAAACGCTCTCTCACACATATAAACAACTCTGCATGGGACACACGCAGATCCCTGTAGAGTAAAAAAAAGAAACAAAGACCAAAAGACGAGGAGAATTTCACAGTAAAGCAATCCAGCGGTGAATTTCGAAGGAATTTTATAATATTTTCTAGAAAACCAAACTGCACAACAAATTTATTGATTTCAGTTTTTGTTGTTGGAGGAATTTCAGAAACTAAGAAACCGGTTTCGTTTGTTTACTATGTGTGGTCGACGTCGACGACGTCGTCATTATCACGGTAAACATCTTCCTCCGCCTCCACTTCCTCCTCTTCCTCCACTTCCTCCTCCTCCTCCTCGTCTTCCTTCTCCTCCTAGTGTTCGTCCTTCACGTCATCGTCGTCCTCACCCTCCTCATTCGCGTCATCCTCCTCATCCGCGTCATCCTCCTCCCTGTCCTCTTCCCTTTCCTGGTCTTCGTCCTTGTTCTCCTCGTTATCCTCTGTCTGTCTATCCAGCGTCCATCTCTCTCTCTCTCTCTCTCTCTATATATATATATATATATATATATATATATATATATTTCTGTCTGTCTGTCTCTCTTTCTCGCACACACACATATAGAGTCTATATATATATATATATATATATATGTATATATATATATATATATATATATATATATATATATATATATATATATATATATATATATACACAGACGTGTGTGACATATTGACATGCATATATGAACACAAACGTACCTACAAATATCTGTCTGTCTGTATCTCTCTTTCTGTCTTTCTATTTATCTGTTTCTCAGTCTGTTTAACTGTCTACCTGTCTATCTGTCTGTCTTTCTCGACATCCATACATACATACGTAGTCCAAGAAACACAATATGATATTTCACAAACAACAAAAAGACATACAAGTAAAAAAAAAAATAAATGATTAGAATTTCATTAATCACAGCTCATAATTCTGATCGATTACAACCGACATGGGATGCGAAACAGTAATCACATCTACAACAACACCACGAGTAAGCAGATTCCAGTCGAACGAAATGTCTTGATAAATTCATGCGCAACGTTCTAA
>NC_142946.1:5677804-5680304 GCF_046866305.1 Octopus bimaculoides
ACACCCATCCACATCCGAAGTCATCCTATTATAAGACTGTATATGTCATCTAATTCATCATTCATGATCGAAAGCTAAGTAGAGCAATTATGATTAAAAACTAATTGTGACCTCATTAATCATTATTTCTCAACAAACATTTTATGAACTTTCTTACAGATATCGGAAAACGTCGTAAATGCGATATTTTAGCTTGTGTTATTGCTGCTATTTAACCCTGGGTCACTCTCCTTTGAGAAGATTTCTGATAAAGTGCATTCTAATCGTGAACACAATGTCCCTACAAATACAGTCTTATATATCGCTTTGTCTATTAAGACGGTAATGTGTCTTTTGAGGGAGGTTTAGCCGTTATTTCAAGCATGGTCAGTGACGACAGAAGCTTCCTCGTTGGCTTCTTTCTAAATGAGCGCTTGTCGTTTTGTTCATATATATTTGAATGGAACAAAAACTCAATAGAGGGCATTAAAACGTTCGGACAAATACACGACACAAAGGCAGACAAGAGAAACAACAATTAGAAGGTCAGGCCCAAAAAAAGACGGGTCATTCTTGGCTTTCTTTCATCAGTCAAGTACCAGAAGTCACGACCATTTCGGGCAGTTACACTTGAGATGGTTCGATCTGGTTGTCTCCACAAAAATTCTAAGCTAAGAGCATTAGACCCCTTTGTAAGAAAGCTAGCAAATGTGTACAGCAACAAGTTGAAATCTATAGAAAAATAGGAGACGAAGACAGGTGTAAGAACAACAAGCAGTCGTATTAGTCTGAAGCTCGGAAAAATGAAAAGTCTTTTGCGTTTCAAGCCTACGCTCTTCAACAGAAAGGAATAAGAGAATATAGAGAGAGAATGGAAAAAAAAAAGAATGTAGATTTATATACATTCTCCGTGTTTTTCTCCTTGTCTCCGTATTCTTTCTGTTGAAGAGCGTAGCTCGAAACGTCAAAGACTTTCCGTATTCCCGAGCGTCATACTAATATATACTTTTGTTATTTACACCACCTGTCCTCGTCTGTTGTTATTTTTTGTATATTCTCCTACGTATATATATATATATATATATATATATATATATATATATATATATATATATATATATATATATATATTTAAAAAATGTTACTCTCACAATATTTTAGAAAATTTTTACTTAAAATAAGCATTTTTAATTATACATGAATATTTAAAAAAATTTGGAAGTGTTCGTGTTGTGTGCTGTGTATGTATGTAAGCGCTTACACACACAATGCAAAAAATTCGTGTCAGTTTTGAAGAAATTTGTAATATAATTAATAAATTTTTATTTTCAGAGCATCTTTCTTTATCACACACATACACACAATGACACACACGAACACACTTATACACAGACATACACACACACATGCACACACGAACACACTTATACACAGACACACACACACACATGCACACACACACATGTACAATCTGCGTGTCAGTGACTGTGTGTTTCCTAGTCCGATCTACAATAATACATTATCTGCCAGTCGGTGTAAATACCAAACGAACTCTCCGCGGGGATTATTCCAGGGAAAAGATGGCAAACGACTCCACTGATGTTATGTGCTTCCATATAATCAGCAGAACATAAAGGAGACACAGAAAACAACACCACCAACAACAACAACACTTATAATAACAACAACAGAAAATGGAAAAAGTATAATTAATAAAAATGGAATTGATTAGCTGATGTTATTTTCAGATATTATAGAATTATAAGGACTAATTCGATGATCACGAATGCATATGTGGTGTTTGTACTAACATATTTCTTACACGTAATGCTATATTTGAAGATGTACGTGCGAGTATTGCGCATGTCTGCTTATTTGTGTACATGTGTATATGTATGTGTGTGCATGTATGTTTTCGATTGAGATGAAACAGATAGAGAGAGAGAGAGAGAGAGAGAGAGAGAGAGAGAGAGAGAGAAAGAGAGAGAGAGAAAGAAAGATCAAGAGATACTTTTTTCTTCTCTCGATGTGTGTGTGTGTGTGTGATAAATGAGAAGATTACAACGAATAGTAAAAGGTTTTCATTGTATTGGGAGTTTCGAATGCCGGCGCGAAAGGCTACGATACATTCTCGTCGGCTATTAATGGCATTCGAAACTCCGAGTCCTATAATGACAACCTTTCACTGTTCGTTCTAAATTATAACATATATAAATAATTCTCTATTTCTCTAATATCGACGTTTCATTCTTTTGTAGTTTCATATATATATATATATATATATATATATATATATATATATATATATATATATATATATATACATATATGTACATACATATTTATATACACACATGTATATATATATATATATATCTATTTACACGTATGTATATGTATGAAGATGTATGAACGTGTTGCTGTGTATGCGTACACACACCACTAACCAAAGTGCAAGCCGTATACCTAATCGATATTTCTTTAAGTACATTGCGCAGTGAAAAACCTGCAGTGCCGCTAA
>NC_142946.1:5685304-5690304 GCF_046866305.1 Octopus bimaculoides
CTATGTCGCGTACATATGGTTGTGATGCATGTGCCTGGTGTACCCTTATCAGACGGGTCGTCATGATGGGTATATTGGGCTTTGTATATTTTACCCCAGTGTCACTTTGATGGCATGCACTGCTCTCTCACTCAATAATAATAATAATAATAATAATAATAATAATAATAATAATAATAATAATCCTTTCTACTATAGGCACAAGGCTTGAAATTTGGCGGGAGGGGACTAGCTGATTACATCGACCTCAGTATATCACTGGTATGTAAATTTATCGATCCCAAAAGGTTGGAAGACAAAGTTGAGCTCGGCGGAATTTGAACTCAGACCGTAGCGACGGACGAAATACCGCTCAGCATTTCGCCCGGCGTGCTAGCGATTCTGCCAACTCGCCATCCTAGTTAATAATAATAATAATAATAATAATAATAATAATAATAATAATAATAATAATAATAATAATAATAATGATAATAATAATAATAGTAATGATGATAATAATAATAATAATAATAATAATGATGATAATATTTGATATTGTGAGCCTATTTGACATACAAATAGTGAAGAAGGAAGACGAAAATATAGGCATAGCAGCTATGTGGAAAATGAAGAAGGTGAAGGTGGGGCCAATTATTGTTGGATCGATGGGAGCAGTATGAGAAGGTACCCAGGGGGAATATAAAGGAAATCGGAATAGGGTGCTCAGTAGAACTGTTACAAAAGGTTCGCGTGTTTGGCACGGCAAGAATTATGAGGAAAGTATGAGAGAGCTGGAAAGAATAGGATAGCATGGTACCGTAAGGTCTGCAGGTAGGAAGCTCGCTACGCCTGCAGGACTCCGGGAGTTTCGACAAAACCTGGGTTGAAAGAATAATGATGATGTTGATGATGATAGGGATAATGATGTTGACGATGACGATGATGATAATGATGTGATTATGATGATGACGATGATGATAATGAGGATGGTGATGATGATGATGATAACGATGATGATGATAATAACGATGATGTTGATAATGCTGATGATGGTGATGATGATGATGATGGTGAGGATAATGATGATGATGAGGAGGATAATGACGATGATGGTGATAATGATGATGGTGATGATGATGATGATAATGATGATGGTAATGATGATGATGATGATGATAATGACGATGATGATGATAATGAGAATGGTGATTATCGTGATGACGATGATGGTAATCATGATAATGGTGCTAATGATGATGACGATGATGATGACGACAATGATGATGCCGATGGTTGATGATTGATGATGATTGATTGATTAATAATTGTTGATTGATGATGATTGATGATTAATGATTGATGATTGATGATTAATGATCAATGATTGATGATTGATGATTAATGATTGATTGGTGATTGATGACTGATGCTTGATGATTGATGATTGATGATTGATGATTGATGATTGATGATTGATGATTGATGATTGATGATTGATGATTGATGGTTGATGATTGATGGTTGATGATTGGTGATTGATGATTGATAACGTTTGATTGATGGTTAATGATTGTTGATTAACGATTGGTGATTGGCGTTGTTTGATGCTTAATGATTGATGGTGATTGATGATTGATTGATTGATTGATGATGCCGATGATTGATGATGATGACGATAGGATGGCGATGATGACGATGGGATGGTGATGATGGCGATGGTGATGACAATGATGATGCCGATGGTGATGACGATTGTGATGATGCCGATGGTGATGATGACAATGATGATGCCGATGATGATTGATGATTAATGATTGATTGGTGATTGATGACTGATGATTAATGATTGATGATTGATGGTGGTTGGTGGTCAATGATTGGTGGTGATTGATGCTTAATGATTGATGATTGATGGTGATTGCTGATTGATTGAGTTGATTGATGATGATTGATTGATGATGACGATGCCGATGATTGATGATGAGTGATGATGATTGATGATGATGATGATGGTGATGATGACGATGGTGATGATGACAATGATGATGCCGATAGTGATAATGATGGTGATGAAGATAATGATGATGGTAAAGATGATGATAATGACGAGCATGTTGATCGATTTCCCAGTGACAGTTACCCTCTGGTCATACTCGTAGTGTTTGTGTATCTAGATATAGCGTCGGTGGTGGTGATCGTTTTGGAGGTGGTCACGGAAGGGATGTTTGTAGCTCTTGTCTCTAGTGATGCGAGTCTTGCTAGAGGTAGTGGTGGTGGTAGTGGAGATGGTAGCGGCAGGTAAACAAAGTAGTGTACGTGACGGTAATGGTAGTGTTGGTAGTGGTGTTGCGGTGGTGTGATGTTGATGGTAGTGATGATGATGATGATGTTGGTGGTGGTGGTGGCGGTGGCAGCGGTGTGTTGGTGGTGGTTATAGGATTGTTTATTATATAGCCACGCTTGTCCAGGAGATAACAGCACTGGTGGCTAGAATTGGTGTTGTTGTTGTTGTTGTTGTTGTTGCGGTGGTGGTAGTGGTGGTAATTCAAGTACTGATACCGTGTAGGTGGTAGCAGTGGTGGTGGTGGCGGTGCCGATGTTGGTGATAGTCCACGTGATGGAAGTGGCTTTGGTTTTTAGTGTAGGCGATCCCAGTGGCGGTGGCGGCGGCGCCCGTGGAAATGGTAATAGCAGACCTGGTTTCCTTGGCGTTGGCGGTGGCCATGGAAAATAAAGGCGGCGGTGGTGGTGGTGGTGGTGGTGTTGTCGATTGAGATGATCTAACCGAATTGATTGCTTTTGGTAGTAGCGATGGCTGTGTTGAAGGCGAGTTGCGGTGCTGATGGTGGCAGAGATAGTAGCTACAGTGATTGTAAGAAGTGGTTGCGGTGATCGTAATGGCGGCGCTGGTTGCATCGCCGTTCATCGTGGTCATTGCATTAGTATTTACTGTCAGGTGTACATGCCATTAATTGTGCAACTGCGAAGTGTAGGTGCACGTTGCAGAAAATGCAACATTACTTTAAAGTGGGCTCTGCTGCTATTATTATTATTATTATTATTATTATTATTATTATTATCATTTTTATTATCCATATCATCATCTTTATTGTTGTTGCTACTGTTATTATTATTATTATTATTATTATTATTTTTATCATCCATATTGTTATTTATTCGAAGCCACACAAACTAAATATATTGGAACATAAAAATGCTTTCAAGTCGAAGAAAAAGACGAAGAACAAAAAAACAAACAAACAATCAAACAAAAATAAAACGGCAAAACTGTAAAACAAAAGACAAATAAATAAAAATACGACATTCTTCCTGTTGAGATAACACCAATAACAACAACAACAACAACAACAGCAACAACAGTACAATAACGATAAAAACAACAACAACAACAATAATTATAATAATTCACATCAATATGAATATTAATGCTTTTGTGTTCTTTTTTAGCTTTATTATTATTTTTTCTTTAGAACAGTGCAATGTTTTTAAATTTGCGATGGTATATTTATTTTAATGTCTAACTTTTTGATGACGGTGACGGCTTAGTAGAACGTTTAAGGACATTGAATCAATTACCTTGTGGTATTTTCCGAGGCGTTGTGCCTTTTGAGGTTCAAATTCACTTGATGGTTCCCTTCCTCTTCATTCACTCGTGATTCATAAATAAAGTAGTAGCCTAATGAAGAAAACGATGATTTTTTCTGTCTTAATCTTTCGTAATTGGCAGTAACAAGATGATCAATTTTAAAACAAAATAGAAAAAAAATAACAAACAAGCAAAAATTCTTTTCAGTGTAAGCATCAGGAAACCGCCTACGATGTTACCCCACAGAAATTCCGTAAGAATCTCATCAGCATTGTAAACAAAGTCGCCAAAGAAAACTTGTCGACCTTATGGTACCGTCATCTGTCATAAACACACACACACACACACACACACACACACGTACACACACAGATATATATATATATATATATATATATATATATATATAAAAGAATACAAAAAATGGGACGAGAACACAAAAAATCCAGACAGATGATACAAAAAGTGGACAAGAAAAAACAAGGATGGGTCGTTCGGAGTTTTCCTTCCTTAGTCGAGTTCCAGATGATCTTTGCTGGTTATAATTTCGGCTGGTTATACTCGAGATTGCTCCAATCTGGCCAACCCCAAGGAAAAACTAAGCAAAGAGCACAAGATTCTTTGGAAGAAAGCAACGAATGTTTACGAAATCAAGGAACGAAAAAGACGGTGAAATGGTGCACAAATACAATTGCAAATAACAGGACATAACAACAGGTATCTTTCGACAAAGGGTGAATTAAATTAAGCTGGCGTGTGTGGAAGTGAAGCCTTACGGCAGGGACTTAGGAGATGACAGACATATGGAGGAATATCGATGTTGCACGGATGGTAGTCGAACCAAGAAAGAAATGTCAGGCTTGGCCGAATACCGGTCACGTGGGGAGAGAGGAAAGATGTAGAGGCAGGGGGATAGAAGAATTAGGGAGGGACGAGAAAAAAAGAAAAGGGACAGAGTGAAGTGAAAGAGGAGGGAAGGTGAGAATGAAGAGAAAACCATGAAATGTAAGAGAGGGGAAACGGAGTGGACAGAACGAGGTGTGAAGGGGCTGAATTCTAATTTGCTGCCTTAGTGTCCCTCCTCCTCCTCCTCTCTACCCCTTCCTTCCCTGCCTCGCCATCCCTTTTTCTCTCGTCCTCCCCTTCTCGTCCTCCCCTTCTCGTCCTCCCCTTCTCGTCCTCCCCTTCTCGTCCTCCCCTTCTCGTCCTCCCCTTCTCGTCCTCCCCTTCTCGTCCTCCCCTTCTTGTCCTCCCCTATCCTCCTCTCCCACTCCAATCCCCTCCATTTCTTTCTCTTCTTTTTCTTCTTAGTACCACCATCACTGCAAACACAATCACTACTACTACTACTACTACTACTACTACCACCACCACCACCACTACCACCAATACGATCATCGTCACCGCCACC
>NC_142946.1:5710304-5722804 GCF_046866305.1 Octopus bimaculoides
TATATATATATATATGTCTGTATATATATGTATATATATATATATATATATATATATATATATATATATATATATATATATATATATATGTATATGTGTGTATATATATATATATATATATATAGATAGATAGATATGAGATTACATTTGATCCAACGATAAGCGCTTTAAATAACAAATGGTTCGATTTACATTATAAAAATGGAATCCGATACCCACTTCACCTTCATACATACGTACATAAATGCACAAATATTTATATAAATCCATGTATATATATATATATATATACATACCCCCCCCCATACCCCCCCCCCCACACACATATAACTTGTCAGAAAATCTCTATAAGAGATGAAAACAGTAACTACACAGAGAAGTAATGGTTATAGCACCATGGCTGTTTCGTAGGAACCGACGTTTCTACTGTTTTAACCGCAGGAGGTGTCCTGGGGTTAAAATTACAGTAACGTCAGTTCCTACAGAAAAGCCATGTTTAAGTAGCGATGACTATTACTCCGTACACACACACTCACACACACTCTAACTACCGGGCCATTGCATCTCCACTATGTATATATATATATATATATATATATATATACATGCTCGAAATGAGGAGTAGATAGACAGCCGACAACTGATGAAGGGTCGTTCTTTGTGTTACTTGTCCTGTTTTCCATTTGTTTCTCTCGTTGTTTATGTATTCGATTCTTTTCTTTTCGTATTTCATGTTGTTTACGGATTGTGACGTCCTTTACACTTATATGCATGTATATATATATATATATATATATATATATATATATATATATATATATATATATATATATGAGAAAGGCAAGCCGGCACTTTCCAACGCGAGTATGACCCGAGAAATTCAAAATGTTGTAAAGTTACAACAACTATCATGTGACTCATTAATTTTTGCAGAATTCGAAAATGGCGTTTAATAATTTCGTTATAGTTTTGATAAAAAATCTCCGTGGGTTTGAGACGAATTTTAATCATTCTCTCGTAATTCATTTATTGTATTGTTAATTGCTTTTTTTTCGTTATTTCAGTGGTTTTAGTACTTCTGGCTCCCCCTGTTCTTGATGACTACAGAGAGCTTCGTAATGAAATTAAAGACATCTTTTTCAGAACTCTTCAGAACATTGTGACTCACAGAAGAATTACTTGTGAATAGTAATGTTGAGGAATTGCTTGTTAGGTACATAAAAGCGATTGTTATTCACCAAACAGTAGCAACAAAGCACTTATACATACATACATACGTACGTACATACATATGCGTTGTGGGCCGAAATTCACGCACCAAAATATCTGACGTTCTAATTAGTACCAGTTGAACGCTGGGATCGATGTAATCGACTCATCCCCTCGTCCCAAAATTGCTGTGATAGGGGCAAAATTATTATTATTATTATTATTATTATTATTGAAGCTGTTCATTATGAACGCGTACGTGTGTATTCATCAGTTTATTTATTTGATTCAATTTTTAAAATATTGTAGCTGTTCTTTGGCAGTTCCGGGGCTTATTTCGTGCGTGACTTTTGACCAACACTGTGTGCGTATATATATATATATATATATATATATATATATATATATATATATATATATGTGTGTGTGTGTGTGTGTGTGTGTGTGTGTGTGTGTGTGTGTGTGTGTGTGAGTATATGGGTGTATATTTGTGTGTATAGGCGTTGAAAGTGCTGCCACAAATCTAATGACTTATTCTTACGTTTTGGTAAATAGTCTTTGCTTCTGTTTCTAAGAAACGATTCCTCACCATTATTCTTAACAATTAATTCTTCTATGAATCGCACTTTTCTCAAGAATTCTGAAATGTCTTTAATTTCATTATGATATTTAGTAGAACTCAACAACTCCACAAACCAACAGTACTAAAGTAATCAAATAAGACATTATCCACACGATAAATAGACAGACCAACAAAAGGCGAGGGAAATTTACCTTAATCCGGGGGAAATTTAATTGTCTTATATATATATAAATATATATATATATATATATATATATATATATATATATATATATATATATATATATATATATATATATATATATATATATATATATATATATATGTATATATATATATGTTTGTATTTATTTATTTATGCATGTACGTATATATATATCTATATTATCTATGTATGTATGTATGTATGTATGTATCTATCTATCTATCTATCTATCTATCTATCTATCTATCTATCTATCTGCTCGTCTGTCCTTCACTACCTTTATCTATTGATCTATACCTAAATTTGTACAAATGTATTGTCTGTCTTTCCCAGTAAATACATATGTGTGTATACGTGCATACATACATACATACATACATACATATAAGTGAATGTATGTATATACGAATATATTTATAAACATGTATACCTACGAATATAATATTGCACTGACATACACATACACGCACACACACACACATATATGTAAATATATTTATCTAAACACACATATATAATGATACATACACACACGCATATATGCATGCACACATATATTTATATATGTGTGTGCCTGTATGCATATATAATTATGTATACATACATACATACATATATATATATATATATATATTAATAGTTATCGCCAAGCCAACATGGCAGTCCCAAAATTAGGACGAAAGCTGCCGTGAATTAGCTCCAAGAAGCCATCGCCTCTAGCTAGCTATGTGACACACGAAACCTGTGTCCTTTATAACCTTCGAACAGGGGAGGTCAGCAGTGTCCCCCTGCTGGTTTGGCATCTGCAGACTAGACTAGTTTCAGGGTGTTGCCCCTTGTCAATGCAGAGTAGCCAAGCCTTAGCCAGGCGGCGCTGCTGACTATCTGCTCGAAGGTTATTTATCTAATTTCAGTGGAATCTATCCACTGGTTTTCAGAAATAGAGTTATTAATATTTCTAAGTCTCTCTAAAGGAGACTACGGCAGCGGTACTGGAAATTAATAGTTATCGCCAAGCCAACATGGCAGTCCCAAAATTAGGACGAAAGCTGCCGTGAATTAGCTCCAAGAAGCCATCGCCTCTAGCTAGCTATGTGACACACGAAACCTGTGTCCTTTATAACCTTCGAACAGGGGAGGTCAGCAGTGTCCCCCTGCTGGTTTGGCATCTGCAGACTAGACTAGTTTCAGGGTGTTGCCCCTTGTCAATGCAGAGTAGCCAAGCCTTAGCCAGGCGGCGCTGCTGACTATCTGCTCGAAGGTTATTTATCTAATTTCAGTGGAATCTATCCACTGGTTTTCAGAAATAGAGTTATTAATATTTCTAAGTCTCTCTAAAGGAGACTACGGCAGCGGTACTGGAAATTAATAGTTATCGCCAAGCCAACATGGCAGTCCCAAAATTAGGACGAAAGCTGCCGTGAATTAGCTCCAAGAAGCCATCGCCTCTAGCTAGCTATGTGACACACGAAACCTGTGTCCTTTATAACCTTCGAACAGGGGAGGTCAGCAGTGTCCCCCTGCTGGTTTGGCATCTGCAGACTAGACTAGTTTCAGGGTGTTGCCCCTTGTCAATGCAGAGTAGCCAAGCCTTAGCCAGGCGGCGCTGCTGACTATCTGCTCGAAGGTTATTTATCTAATTTCAGTGGAATCTATCCACTGGTTTTCAGAAATAGAGTTATTAATATTTCTAAGTCTCTCTAAAGGAGACTACGGCAGCGGTACTGGAAATTAATAGTTATCGCCAAGCCAACATGGCAGTCCCAAAATTAGGACGAAAGCTGCCGTGAATTAGCTCCAAGAAGCCATCGCCTCTAGCTAGCTATGTGACACACGAAACCTGTGTCCTTTATAACCTTCGAACAGGGGAGGTCAGCAGTGTCCCCCTGCTGGTTTGGCATCTGCAGACTAGACTAGTTTCAGGGTGTTGCCCCTTGTCAATGCAGAGTAGCCAAGCCTTAGCCAGGCGGCGCTGCTGACTATCTGCTCGAAGGTTATTTATCTAATTTCAGTGGAATCTATCCACTGGTTTTCAGAAATAGAGTTATTAATATTTCTAAGTCTCTCTAAAGGAGACTACGGCAGCGGTACTGGAAATTAATAGTTATCGCCAAGCCAACATGGCAGTCCCAAAATTAGGACGAAAGCTGCCGTGAATTAGCTCCAAGAAGCCATCGCCTCTAGCTAGCTATGTGACACACGAAACCTGTGTCCTTTATAACCTTCGAACAGGGGAGGTCAGCAGTGTCCCCCTGCTGGTTTGGCATCTGCAGACTAGACTAGTTTCAGGGTGTTGCCCCTTGTCAATGCAGAGTAGCCAAGCCTTAGCCAGGCGGCGCTGCTGACTATCTGCTCGAAGGTTATTTATCTAATTTCAGTGGAATCTATCCACTGGTTTTCAGAAATAGAGTTATTAATATTTCTAAGTCTCTCTAAAGGAGACTACGGCAGCGGTACTGGAAATTAATAGTTATCGCCAAGCCAACATGGCAGTCCCAAAATTAGGACGAAAGCTGCCGTGAATTAGCTCCAAGAAGCCATCGCCTCTAGCTAGCTATGTGACACACGAAACCTGTGTCCTTTATAACCTTCGAACAGGGGAGGTCAGCAGTGTCCCCCTGCTGGTTTGGCATCTGCAGACTAGACTAGTTTCAGGGTGTTGCCCCTTGTCAATGCAGAGTAGCCAAGCCTTAGCCAGGCGGCGCTGCTGACTATCTGCTCGAAGGTTATTTATCTAATTTCAGTGGAATCTATCCACTGGTTTTCAGAAATAGAGTTATTAATATTTCTAAGTCTCTCTAAAGGAGACTACGGCAGCGGTACTGGAAATTAATAGTTATCGCCAAGCCAACATGGCAGTCCCAAAATTAGGACGAAAGCTGCCGTGAATTAGCTCCAAGAAGCCATCGCCTCTAGCTAGCTATGTGACACACGAAACCTGTGTCCTTTATAACCTTCGAACAGGGGAGGTCAGCAGTGTCCCCCTGCTGGTTTGGCATCTGCAGACTAGACTAGTTTCAGGGTGTTGCCCCTTGTCAATGCAGAGTAGCCAAGCCTTAGCCAGGCGGCGCTGCTGACTATCTGCTCGAAGGTTATTTATCTAATTTCAGTGGAATCTATCCACTGGTTTTCAGAAATAGAGTTATTAATATTTCTAAGTCTCTCTAAAGGAGACTACGGCAGCGGTACTGGAAATTAATAGTTATCGCCAAGCCAACATGGCAGTCCCAAAATTAGGACGAAAGCTGCCGTGAATTAGCTCCAAGAAGCCATCGCCTCTAGCTAGCTATGTGACACACGAAACCTGTGTCCTTTATAACCTTCGAACAGGGGAGGTCAGCAGTGTCCCCCTGCTGGTTTGGCATCTGCAGACTAGACTAGTTTCAGGGTGTTGCCCCTTGTCAATGCAGAGTAGCCAAGCCTTAGCCAGGCGGCGCTGCTGACTATCTGCTCGAAGGTTATTTATCTAATTTCAGTGGAATCTATCCACTGGTTTTCAGAAATAGAGTTATTAATATTTCTAAGTCTCTCTAAAGGAGACTACGGCAGCGGTACTGGAAATTAATAGTTATCGCCAAGCCAACATGGCAGTCCCAAAATTAGGACGAAAGCTGCCGTGAATTAGCTCCAAGAAGCCATCGCCTCTAGCTAGCTATGTGACACACGAAACCTGTGTCCTTTATAACCTTCGAACAGGGGAGGTCAGCAGTGTCCCCCTGCTGGTTTGGCATCTGCAGACTAGACTAGTTTCAGGGTGTTGCCCCTTGTCAATGCAGAGTAGCCAAGCCTTAGCCAGGCGGCGCTGCTGACTATCTGCTCGAAGGTTATTTATCTAATTTCAGTGGAATCTATCCACTGGTTTTCAGAAATAGAGTTATTAATATTTCTAAGTCTCTCTAAAGGAGACTACGGCAGCGGTACTGGAAATTAATAGTTATCGCCAAGCCAACATGGCAGTCCCAAAATTAGGACGAAAGCTGCCGTGAATTAGCTCCAAGAAGCCATCGCCTCTAGCTAGCTATGTGACACACGAAACCTGTGTCCTTTATAACCTTCGAACAGGGGAGGTCAGCAGTGTCCCCCTGCTGGTTTGGCATCTGCAGACTAGACTAGTTTCAGGGTGTTGCCCCTTGTCAATGCAGAGTAGCCAAGCCTTAGCCAGGCGGCGCTGCTGACTATCTGCTCGAAGGTTATTTATCTAATTTCAGTGGAATCTATCCACTGGTTTTCAGAAATAGAGTTATTAATATTTCTAAGTCTCTCTAAAGGAGACTACGGCAGCGGTACTGGAAATTAATAGTTATCGCCAAGCCAACATGGCAGTCCCAAAATTAGGACGAAAGCTGCCGTGAATTAGCTCCAAGAAGCCATCGCCTCTAGCTAGCTATGTGACACACGAAACCTGTGTCCTTTATAACCTTCGAACAGGGGAGGTCAGCAGTGTCCCCCTGCTGGTTTGGCATCTGCAGACTAGACTAGTTTCAGGGTGTTGCCCCTTGTCAATGCAGAGTAGCCAAGCCTTAGCCAGGCGGCGCTGCTGACTATCTGCTCGAAGGTTATTTATCTAATTTCAGTGGAATCTATCCACTGGTTTTCAGAAATAGAGTTATTAATATTTCTAAGTCTCTCTAAAGGAGACTACGGCAGCGGTACTGGAAATTAATAGTTATCTCCAAGCCAACATGGCAGTCCCAAAATTAGGACGAAAGCTGCCGTGAATTAGCTCCAAGAAGCCATCGCCTCTAGCTAGCTATGTGACACACGAAACCTGTGTCCTTTATAACCTTCGAACAGGGGAGGTCAGCAGTGTCCCCCTGCTGGTTTGGCATCTGCAGACTAGACTAGTTTCAGGGTGTTGCCCCTTGTCAATGCAGAGTAGCCAAGCCTTAGCCAGGCGGCGCTGCTGACTATCTGCTCGAAGGTTATTTATCTAATTTCAGTGGAATCTATCCACTGGTTTTCAGAAATAGAGTTATTAATATTTCTAAGTCTCTCTAAAGGAGACTACGGCAGCGGTACTGGAAATTAATAGTTATCGCCAAGCCAACATGGCAGTCCCAAAATTAGGACGAAAGCTGCCGTGAATTAGCTCCAAGAAGCCATCGCCTCTAGCTAGCTATGTGACACACGAAACCTGTGTCCTTTATAACCTTCGAACAGGGGAGGTCAGCAGTGTCCCCCTGCTGGTTTGGCATCTGCAGACTAGACTAGTTTCAGGGTGTTGCCCCTTGTCAATGCAGAGTAGCCAAGCCTTAGCCAGGCGGCGCTGCTGACTATCTGCTCGAAGGTTATTTATCTAATTTCAGTGGAATCTATCCACTGGTTTTCAGAAATAGAGTTATTAATATTTCTAAGTCTCTCTAAAGGAGACTACGGCAGCGGTACTGGAAATTAATAGTTATCGCCAAGCCAACATGGCAGTCCCAAAATTAGGACGAAAGCTGCCGTGAATTAGCTCCAAGAAGCCATCGCCTCTAGCTAGCTATGTGACACACGAAACCTGTGTCCTTTATAACCTTCGAACAGGGGAGGTCAGCAGTGTCCCCCTGCTGGTTTGGCATCTGCAGACTAGACTAGTTTCAGGGTGTTGCCCCTTGTCAATGCAGAGTAGCCAAGCCTTAGCCAGGCGGCGCTGCTGACTATCTGCTCGAAGGTTATTTATCTAATTTCAGTGGAATCTATCCACTGGTTTTCAGAAATAGAGTTATTAATATTTCTAAGTCTCTCTAAAGGAGACTACGGCAGCGGTACTGGAAATTAATAGTTATCGCCAAGCCAACATGGCAGTCCCAAAATTAGGACGAAAGCTGCCGTGAATTAGCTCCAAGAAGCCATCGCCTCTAGCTAGCTATGTGACACACGAAACCTGTGTCCTTTATAACCTTCGAACAGGGGAGGTCAGCAGTGTCCCCCTGCTGGTTTGGCATCTGCAGACTAGACTAGTTTCAGGGTGTTGCCCCTTGTCAATGCAGAGTAGCCAAGCCTTAGCCAGGCGGCGCTGCTGACTATCTGCTCGAAGGTTATTTATCTAATTTCAGTGGAATCTATCCACTGGTTTTCAGAAATAGAGTTATTAATATTTCTAAGTCTCTCTAAAGGAGACTACGGCAGCGGTACTGGAAATTAATAGTTATCGCCAAGCCAACATGGCAGTCCCAAAATTAGGACGAAAGCTGCCGTGAATTAGCTCCAAGAAGCCATCGCCTCTAGCTAGCTATGTGACACACGAAACCTGTGTCCTTTATAACCTTCGAACAGGGGAGGTCAGCAGTGTCCCCCTGCTGGTTTGGCATCTGCAGACTAGACTAGTTTCAGGGTGTTGCCCCTTGTCAATGCAGAGTAGCCAAGCCTTAGCCAGGCGGCGCTGCTGACTATCTGCTCGAAGGTTATTTATCTAATTTCAGTGGAATCTATCCACTGGTTTTCAGAAATAGAGTTATTAATATTTCTAAGTCTCTCTAAAGGAGACTACGGCAGCGGTACTGGAAATTAATAGTTATCGCCAAGCCAACATGGCAGTCCCAAAATTAGGACGAAAGCTGCCGTGAATTAGCTCCAAGAAGCCATCGCCTCTAGCTAGCTATGTGACACACGAAACCTGTGTCCTTTATAACCTTCGAACAGGGGAGGTCAGCAGTGTCCCCCTGCTGGTTTGGCATCTGCAGACTAGACTAGTTTCAGGGTGTTGCCCCTTGTCAATGCAGAGTAGCCAAGCCTTAGCCAGGCGGCGCTGCTGACTATCTGCTCGAAGGTTATTTATCTAATTTCAGTGGAATCTATCCACTGGTTTTCAGAAATAGAGTTATTAATATTTCTAAGTCTCTCTAAAGGAGACTACGGCAGCGGTACTGGAAATTAATAGTTATCGCCAAGCCAACATGGCAGTCCCAAAATTAGGACGAAAGCTGCCGTGAATTAGCTCCAAGAAGCCATCGCCTCTAGCTAGCTATGTGACACACGAAACCTGTGTCCTTTATAACCTTCGAACAGGGGAGGTCAGCAGTGTCCCCCTGCTGGTTTGGCATCTGCAGACTAGACTAGTTTCAGGGTGTTGCCCCTTGTCAATGCAGAGTAGCCAAGCCTTAGCCAGGCGGCGCTGCTGACTATCTGCTCGAAGGTTATTTATCTAATTTCAGTGGAATCTATCCACTGGTTTTCAGAAATAGAGTTATTAATATTTCTAAGTCTCTCTAAAGGAGACTACGGCAGCGGTACTGGAAATTAATAGTTATCGCCAAGCCAACATGGCAGTCCCAAAATTAGGACGAAAGCTGCCGTGAATTAGCTCCAAGAAGCCATCGCCTCTAGCTAGCTATGTGACACACGAAACCTGTGTCCTTTATAACCTTCGAACAGGGGAGGTCAGCAGTGTCCCCCTGCTGGTTTGGCATCTGCAGACTAGACTAGTTTCAGGGTGTTGCCCCTTGTCAATGCAGAGTAGCCAAGCCTTAGCCAGGCGGCGCTGCTGACTATCTGCTCGAAGGTTATTTATCTAATTTCAGTGGAATCTATCCACTGGTTTTCAGAAATAGAGTTATTAATATTTCTAAGTCTCTCTAAAGGAGACTACGGCAGCGGTACTGGAAATTAATAGTTATCGCCAAGCCAACATGGCAGTCCCAAAATTAGGACGAAAGCTGCCGTGAATTAGCTCCAAGAAGCCATCGCCTCTAGCTAGCTATGTGACACACGAAACCTGTGTCCTTTATAACCTTCGAACAGGGGAGGTCAGCAGTGTCCCCCTGCTGGTTTGGCATCTGCAGACTAGACTAGTTTCAGGGTGTTGCCCCTTGTCAATGCAGAGTAGCCAAGCCTTAGCCAGGCGGCGCTGCTGACTATCTGCTCGAAGGTTATTTATCTAATTTCAGTGGAATCTATCCACTGGTTTTCAGAAATAGAGTTATTAATATTTCTAAGTCTCTCTAAAGGAGACTACGGCAGCGGTACTGGAAATTAATAGTTATCGCCAAGCCAACATGGCAGTCCCAAAATTAGGACGAAAGCTGCCGTGAATTAGCTCCAAGAAGCCATCGCCTCTAGCTAGCTATGTGACACACGAAACCTGTGTCCTTTATAACCTTCGAACAGGGGAGGTCAGCAGTGTCCCCCTGCTGGTTTGGCATCTGCAGACTAGACTAGTTTCAGGGTGTTGCCCCTTGTCAATGCAGAGTAGCCAAGCCTTAGCCAGGCGGCGCTGCTGACTATCTGCTCGAAGGTTATTTATCTAATTTCAGTGGAATCTATCCACTGGTTTTCAGAAATAGAGTTATTAATATTTCTAAGTCTCTCTAAAGGAGACTACGGCAGCGGTACTGGAAATTAATAGTTATCGCCAAGCCAACATGGCAGTCCCAAAATTAGGACGAAAGCTGCCGTGAATTAGCTCCAAGAAGCCATCGCCTCTAGCTAGCTATGTGACACACGAAACCTGTGTCCTTTATAACCTTCGAACAGGGGAGGTCAGCAGTGTCCCCCTGCTGGTTTGGCATCTGCAGACTAGACTAGTTTCAGGGTGTTGCCCCTTGTCAATGCAGAGTAGCCAAGCCTTAGCCAGGCGGCGCTGCTGACTATCTGCTCGAAGGTTATTTATCTAATTTCAGTGGAATCTATCCACTGGTTTTCAGAAATAGAGTTATTAATATTTCTAAGTCTCTCTAAAGGAGACTACGGCAGCGGTACTGGAAATTAATAGTTATCGCCAAGCCAACATGGCAGTCCCAAAATTAGGACGAAAGCTGCCGTGAATTAGCTCCAAGAAGCCATCGCCTCTAGCTAGCTATGTGACACACGAAACCTGTGTCCTTTATAACCTTCGAACAGGGGAGGTCAGCAGTGTCCCCCTGCTGGTTTGGCATCTGCAGACTAGACTAGTTTCAGGGTGTTGCCCCTTGTCAATGCAGAGTAGCCAAGCCTTAGCCAGGCGGCGCTGCTGACTATCTGCTCGAAGGTTATTTATCTAATTTCAGTGGAATCTATCCACTGGTTTTCAGAAATAGAGTTATTAATATTTCTAAGTCTCTCTAAAGGAGACTACGGCAGCGGTACTGGAAATTAATAGTTATCGCCAAGCCAACATGGCAGTCCCAAAATTAGGACGAAAGCTGCCGTGAATTAGCTCCAAGAAGCCATCGCCTCTAGCTAGCTATGTGACACACGAAACCTGTGTCCTTTATAACCTTCGAACAGGAGAGGTCAGCAGTGTCCCCCTGCTGGTTTGGCATCTGCAGACTAGACTAGTTTCAGGGTGTTGCCCCTTGTCAATGCAGAGTAGCCAAGCCTTAGCCAGGCGGCGCTGCTGACTATCTGCTCGAAGGTTATTTATCTAATTTCAGTGGAATCTATCCACTGGTTTTCAGAAATAGAGTTATTAATATTTCTAAGTCTCTCTAAAGGAGACTACGGCAGCGGTACTGGAAATTAATAGTTATCGCCAAGCCAACATGGCAGTCCCAAAATTAGGACGAAAGCTGCCGTGAATTAGCTCCAAGAAGCCATCGCCTCTAGCTAG
This sequence comes from Octopus bimaculoides, assembly GCF_046866305.1. NCBI lineage: Eukaryota > Metazoa > Mollusca > Cephalopoda > Octopoda > Octopodidae > Octopus > Octopus bimaculoides. The sequence goes on from NC_142946.1 coordinate 5,721,810, forward strand.
CTATGTGACACACGAAACCTGTGTCCTTTATAACCTTCGAACAGGGGAGGTCAGCAGTGTCCCCCTGCTGGTTTGGCATCTGCAGACTAGACTAGTTTCAGGGTGTTGCCCCTTGTCAATGCAGAGTAGCCAAGCCTTAGCCAGGCGGCGCTGCTGACTATCTTCTCGAAGGTTATTTATCTAATTTCAGTGGAATCTATCCACTGGTTTTCAGAAATATTTCTGAAAACCAGTGGATAGATTCCACTGAAATTAGATAAATAACCTTCGAGCAGATAGTCAGCAGCGCCGCCTGGCTAAGGCTTGGCTACTCTGCATTGACAAGGGGCAACACCCTGAAACTAGTCTAGTCTGCAGATGCCAAACCAGCAGGGGGACACTGCTGACCTCCCCTGTTCGAAGGTTATAAAGGACACAGGTTTCGTGTGTCACATAGCTAGCTAGAGGCGATGGCTTCTTGGAGCTAATTCACGGCAGCTTTCGTCCTAATTTTGGGACTGCCATGTTGGCTTGGCGATAACTATTAATTTCCAGTACCGCTGCCGTAGTCTCCTTTAGAGAGACTTAGAAATATTAATAACTATATATATATATATATATATATATATATATATATATATATATATATATAAATATATATATATATATATATATACATATATGTAATTATATATACCATCGTTTGCTGGGTTACATAAGATGTCTTATTTTCCTGTCTTGTATCTATCAATTATAAAATCTCTACAAGATTTTCTTTCTTTCTTTCTTTCTTTTCCCCTTACTTCTTGCTGCTGTTGCCTGAAACCAATTCTATATTAACTACCACAGCGCGCATTATAATACAGCATCTTTATTCTGCAGGGCAGTACTTTGAAGACAGCTAAACTGAAAATTAAATACCATACGGTATTACTCTCTTCTACAATCCTTCTTCATTCATGTATGTATATATTTATATATATATATATATATATATATATATATATATATATATA
>NC_142946.1:5727804-5732804 GCF_046866305.1 Octopus bimaculoides
CGAACAAAAGAAAATGGAATTGCGACGTCGACAGCATAAACCATAATAATGAAAACAGAACGAATAAAACAGCAACGTCGACATCATCAGGATTAGGACCGTCAGCATTAACAACAAGAACAACAATAACAACAACAACAACAAAAACAGCAACAACAACAACAAAAGGAACAATATTAACAGCATTTATCCCCGTTGATAAAATTATCAACAACAACTTCAACGATTTCACCAGCGCCAAAATGAAGTGCATCGAAGCAATAAATTATATTTCTCTCTCTCTCTCTCTCTCTCTCTCTCTCTCTCTGTATTCTTTTATTCTTCTGCTTGTTTCAGTCATTTGACTGCGGCCATGCTGGAGCACCGCCTTTAGTCGAACAAATCAATCCCAGAACTTATTCTTTGTAAGCCTAGTACTTATTCTGTCGTCTCTTTTCGCGAACCGCTGAGTTACGGGGACGTGAACACACTAACATCGGTTGTCAAGTGATGGTGAGGGAACAAACATAAACACACAAACGAACACACACGCACACACACACATATATGCATATACGACGGGTTTCTTTCAGTTTCCGTTACCAAATCCACTCAGAAGGCTTTGGTCGGCCCAAGGCTGTAGTAATCGAGGCTATAATAGAAAATACTTGCCCGGTATACTCTTTTACTCGTTTCAGTAATTTGACTGCGGCCATGCTGGAGCACCGCCTTTAGTCGAACAAATCAACCCCAGGACCTATCCTTTGTAAGCCTCGTACTTATTCTATCAGAATCTTTGCCGAAGCGCTAAGTCACGGCGACGTAAACACGCCAGCATGGGTTGTCAAGCGATGGTGAGCGCTCCAACACAGACACACACACAGACACACACACACACACACACACACACACACACACACACACACACACACACACACACACACACATACACACCCTGCTACTATCAAGAAATTGACAGATTTTTTAAAGTTACCTGTCCAAAAGGCACTCATGTGGCTAAATAATTCATTATGACAATAAATTTTATAATATTATTATGGTTTTTTGTTAAATACATATTCAATGTATGTTAATATGTATCGTTACCCTTCAATTTTCTGAAAAAATTTCTAGATGGGGTATTAAATATAGAACATTTTTTTTTATATAGATCCAAGAAGATAAAAGGCAGTATTAATCACGGCAGGTTTTGAGTTCAGATCACCGAGAGCCAGACCACATAACACGAGTCTTTCTCTCTTATTTTCTAATACTGAATAGGTTATCTACTTCTACATCACCATAAATTATATTTGATGGTAAAATCGATTTAATCACCCTTGCGCTTGATTTGAACCCACATTGTAGTGGTACGTAACAATATACTGTATGGCAAATGTTTTTTCTGACACTCTGCCATAATAATTATGCAAAAAAAAAAGAGAAAAAAATACTCCCAGAAGATATCTCTGATCTCTTGTAACATAATTTCATGAAAATTTGCGTAATATTATAAAAAACAAAATGGCTGATTGCTATCTTTTCATCAGCCATGAAAAGTGATCGAAATTTCTGAGGAAAAAAAATGAAATTTTATAAGCTCTTGACACTACAACTGATCTGTTTTACTCAATTTACTTGTTCATTTTGTTTTTATATTTCTACTTCGATAACAGTTAATTTCAAGTACATTTGCATTGGCTGCAGACATAAATGGCTCAATTAATGAAAATAATTCAATAAATTAAATAAATATATCCAGAAAAGAAAAAGAAAAATCGCTGGATGAGAATGGAGAACGTTGGTAGGAGAAGATAAAATGAAGCGAATGTAGCAACTTAAATAGCGACGATATGAATCTGTAGCGTAGATTGCCATCGACAAATTTCCATTGCTATCATTATTTTCGTTTTTATTATCACAATTAATAAATGTGGCGGCGGATGACAAAATCGGTTGAGTGACTGACGAAATGCTTTATGGTAATTAGTTGCTTTCTGTATTCAAATTCCGTCGTGTTTGATTTTACCTTTCACTCATTCGGGCTCAGGAAAATAAACCAGCGTTCTTGTACTTACAAGGGAAGGAGCGTAGCCTAGTGGTTTAGGGTGATGCATGTAGGATCATGGTTTCGATTTTCGGACCGAGCAGTGCGCTTTGTTCTCGATCAAAATACTTCCTTCTACGTTGTTCCAGTCCACGCAGTTATCAGGGTGAATGTTCTGATCTTGGTCACTTTACGCCATGGAAACTGACCGGACACTTACCATGCCCTTACATATGTCCTTCGTTCTCTATGATGTATACAAGGCCATCGACGACTTTTCTTGTTGTTTCGTGTTGGTTTTGAATAGTCATCGTCTATAAATATGCTTTTTTCTACGTAGAGGTGTTTTCTATACGCAAACCCATGTTTACCCCTGGGAAGTGGTAGTCCATATTAATACTTCCTCTATCCTTTAAACTGTTTAACATAAAAGGCCCTATCAGGAATTCGCACTCTACTGGCATAAGTTCTCAGTGTTATTCATGAACACCAGCCATCAAGAACTGGACTTTGCGATGGACCAGTCATGCTCTGGGGGCGACATAATCGATTATTTTCCCTCCCCAATTTTTCTCCTTATACCCATGCTAGAAATTTAGAAAAGGCGATGGATTGACAGACTCGGTGGAGCGTTGGAAAAAATACTTTTCGGTTGAATTTCTTTACGACGCTCTTACATTCCAAAATGAAATGCCACAGGGGCCAAAGTTACCTTTTATCAAATTCAGGGTCAATAGAATGAAGCACTGGCCAAATATTGGACATCTAAAACTGAAGCCATTATTAGAGGGCGACACATGAGACGGTGAATTGGTAGAATCGTTATTACGTCGGACAAAATGATTAGCGGTATTTCATAGTTTCCTTCAGCGTGGACATCTTTTTTATTATAACTCTAGTCAGAATTATCTGAAAGTACATGTTTCTCTATTAAAAAAATACTGGTTTATTTGCGCATAAAAATAGCCTAAAAATTGACTTCTCTACATGATTCTACAACGGAAATATTTCGTTTGAAAATTCCAATAAGAATATAGTTTGGTGTTAAAAGGTTAAATAAAAAAAATGCATATGGCAGCCATAATCTCTGCGTAAAATCAAAAATGTGATTATTTATGAGAATTATTTTAATTTCCAAGATTACGTTTTTTTCATCCTCATTTTTTTTTTCCAATAGAAATCACAGCAGTTTCCATTTGGCAAATGAATTTAATAACATTTCTCTTATTATCGTGGCAATTATTATTGCTATTAGTACTTTAGTTTTTGTTTTTGGTATTGATATTGTTAAAATCGTTGTCGTTATTGTTGTTATTAAAATTTATTATTATTATTATCATTATTATTATTATTATTATTGATTCTCGCTGTTCTATTTGCTGTTGTGCTTTACTTGAAAGCAGGCAATAACAAATCACTAAAAGTTTCAAGTAGTGCTTTCTTCTCCTGTGACTCAAAGAGACAATACGTTACTTAGAATGCGATCTGTACCCAATAATGCTGTCTTCTGGATCACTTCGAGCCTGACAGCAGCTCCAATATTCTTTTTCAAAGCCCTTGGAAACTGCTCCTAATGCTCCAATCACCACCTGTATCACCATTACTTTCCTGAGGCCCCATAACTTTCCTATCTCGTCCCGCAGTGGCTGGTATGTCTCACTCCTAAGTAGACCGAGTGCAGATATGAATAGCATATGGGAACCGGTATTAAGGAAGGATAAAAAAATATAAGGTTTATAATTCACTTTATAATTGCGTAGTGGATAAGAGCGCAGGCTATTAACCCTCGGATTCTAAGACTTGAAAAATAATATCAACAGAAAGATAAAATCAGTAACATACCCTAGGAATGAGACCAATCAAATAAAGGGTTGGGTTCGAAATTCCACCAGAACACACGATGAAGGCTGGAGAGTACATTCGAAACGTTATGGTAACAGCAAACAACGTGAGGACACCTATCTGTCCATTGTAAATAATGTACACTAAACTGGTTGTTCACTGAAGTTAACAATTAGAGCTTTGGCTTGTGATACATGCATCAGTCCAGTGTACCTCTGACTGATGGGGCACCGAAATATCGAAACACTGGGTGCTCCAAAGTCCTTCGTGCTAAAGAAGTGGTTTATCAGAAGTGCTTTATCAGGACATATTTGTCGTAAAGAAGTTGTTCTGTGAAGAAATACAATAGCGTTTACTATATTAACGCTCGGATCTGCCGGAAATTATAAGGGCTAAATATGCGTCATCTATCTATCTATCTATCTATCTATCTATCTATCTATCTATCTATCTATCTATCTATCTATCTATCTATTTATCTATCTATCTATTTATCTATCTATCTATTTATCTATCGATCTATCTATCTATCTACCTACCTACTATAGTTAAATAATAATTTAAGCATTATATATTATATTTATCATATGTAAATCATATGAATTATCCGTGTTACATAAATATACAAAAGATAAATAACTATGTCCAAATACACATCTATAAATAACAATTACATGGCTAAATCCGGCAGTCATTGACGTGACCACGCCAATGATGTATGCTACAGACGAATAACATAGAAGAGGGCTTTAAAATTAAATTGGGAAGAAAGATTATTTTTATATAACAATACGATAGACTGCAGGAGATGTATTTAAGACATTCTTACTTATTAATGCTTATTTATGTTCTTGCTTACTGGAGAGAAGTTATTGGTGAGTTGTTTGTTGAACATCAATAAATATACATGTCAAACAATTTAATAAAGACGACAGACAGAAACACACTTATACACCCGTATATACATATGTGTGTGTGTGTGTAAGAATGTGTGTATATATGTATGTGTTTCTTAAGACTAAGAAGAGCCAAATTTATGACGTTTAGCTAATTACATATAGAGCGTGTATATATATATGTATATATATATATATATATATATATATATATATATATATATATATATATATAT
>NC_142946.1:5735304-5747804 GCF_046866305.1 Octopus bimaculoides
ATATATATATATATATATATATGTATATATATATATATATATATATATATATATATATATATATATATGTATATATATATATATATATATATACATATATATATATATATATATGTATATATATATATATATATATATATATATATATATATATATATATATATATATATATATATATATATATATATATATATATATATGTATATAAATAGATATATATATGTATATATGCAGGCATATATATGCTTGTGTGTTCATATGATCCAGTTGTGTCTACTGTCAGGTGGAGAAACTACAATACAACAATTATCGTTTTGTAAGTGTAACCAATTATCTCATGCAAGCGTCCGTTAATTGGTCAGTCGAGGGGGAATTTTTTAAACTTGTCACTTGAAATGTCTTCTTCGACCGACATAAAATATACATTATTTTTATAAATTCTCTCATAATTGTACGCTAAAATAAAATACACTGAATGCTTGTAGGGCAAAGAAATGAACAGAAAGCGAAGAAAACGAAACGAGAAGTATGTATATATTAGCACATGTATGTATGCATATACATATACCCATACATATACATATATATATATATATATATATATATATATATATATATTTGTAATGATGTATGAGCATTACTCCTGTGGTATTATTAGGTTTCTTATAAAAATTAACGAATATATTTCTACAAAATCCGTAAAAGAGATAAAATCCCTTCCGAAGTCATATAGATTAATAAGGACACTTCTCTGTGGCGTATATATTCCCCAATGGACTGGGGGTCAGTCCGTCGCAGGATTACTCATTTTTCCGAGCTGAATGAACTGGAATAACGTGAAATGAACAGTCTGGTCGAGGAATCGAAACCACAATCTAACGATCATGAGTGCAGCACCTCTAACCACAAAGCCACGTGCCTCCCCTCTAAAAAAAACTTCCGAGACCCAATGTCTCTCCTTCGTTGGTTTGGCAGAATGCAAACTTCTATAAAATCGTACCCTTTGAGATCTTGGAAACTTGTGTCAAGTACCTCAATTAAAAATTCATGCGCAGATTTCTCTTCCCTGTTCCTAGAGTGGTACTGACTATTGACAACCATTTTGTAAGCCGGTATTTTGTTAATTGTATAGTTATTAGAATCTCATGGCAAAGGATCGTTCAAAAGTTGCAGTCACATGTCTGTAATCTGAACACTGGCTTAAACAGCAGTTTTGTACATGACTGCAACCATTCAGTCATGTGAGAGACTGCTATGGTTATTTGCCAAATAATTTGTTTTCTTCATCTGTGAGGCTAGTTAGCCTTGTTCCAAAGATTCTGATCTTGTCTTGGTGGATTGTGTTTATGTGGGCGTTTGTTCCATTGATACTTGGTGATAAGTAAATTTTGTTTGGCCCGTCTTCAGCTAAGTTTGAAAAACCGCTTGTAACATTCAAGTTTTGTGATAGAATTAGCTGATACCAAATTGTTGAGAATCATGGGATTTTGCTCTTGAACTCATTGATCTTATTTCAGGATTATTTTGAAGTTCCTTTTCTGGAAAATAACCTGATTCTCTTCTTTTCTCATGTTAATTTCTGCAACATAATCTGTTGTCTCTTGCCAAAGCTTATTTTCCCTCTTGCTTAGGAACAAAGATCCATTTACTTAAGAAAACTCTATTCTTGCCACATAATTGCTGACTTTTCTTTCAGCTAGTTAATATTTTCCGATTCATCAAAATTCTTATGTGTTTCTGAAATGAATTCTTCTTCAGTTTTAGAACTAAGGTTAATTTCAAGTCTCTTTGAAATTTGTTACTGATATTCTTTCCGTTTTGTTTCTTTCTTAGCCTTTATACTTCAAAAGCTTTTCCTAATGCTCAATTGGTAATTCTTTACCAGATAGATTCTTCGTCAATTTTAACAGAAAATATCCAAGTCCCTTTGAAATTATTTTCTCAATGTTTCTGTTTTCCTTTCTTCTTATCCTTTATATGCCAAAAGCTTTCTCTATTCCACAACTTATTCACCAGATAGATTTTTGTCTCATTTTAAAACTGAGATAAATTCTAGTTTCTTTGAAAAATCTACCCTGGTATTCTCTCCGCTTTCTTTTATTGCTAGCCTTTATTATTCTTAAAACAATTTCTATTAATTAAATTGTGATTCCACAATTGGTTTCCTCTGTTTTAAAACAAAGAAATTCAAGCCTCTTTGAAATCCTTTTGAAGATATTATCTTCCTTTTCTTTAGTCCATAAACTTTATAGTTAAAACGAAGCGTTCTGCGTTCGATTGGTGATGAAAGGCAAAGTCGACCTCGGCGGAATTTGAACTCAGAACGTAAAGACAGACGAAATACCGCTAAGCACTTCGCCCGGCATGCTAACGTTTCTGCCAGCTCGCCGCCTTCAGACGACTACTATATCTGTAAATAAGGAGGTGACCTAGCAGAATCGTTGGCACTCCGGACAAAATACTTAGCGACATTTCGTCCGTCATTACGTTCTGAGTTTAAGTTCCGCCGAGGTCGACTTTCCTTTCGTTGTTTAGGGGTCTATGAATTAAGTACCAGTCAAATAAGAGTCAAAGTAATCAACTGGATGACCCCCACCACTAAGATTTCATGTCTCTTAGATTCTTAGATTGGCAGATTTTGGTTCTTGTGTTTTTATTTCTGTTTGTTGCTTGTTATTGGTGTGTCGTTTAAATACCAAGAGGACACGGAGGAGCAGTAGGAGGAGGAGAAAGGAAGAAGTAGGAAAAGATGGAGGAAGAGGAGGGGGAAAGGAAGAGCAGAAATATAAGGAGGCAGGAGAGGAAGGGAAGGAAAAGGAGGAAGCGAAGAGGAAGAAGGAGGCGGAGAAGAAGGAAAAGGAGAATGAACGGAGCCGGGGGGGGGGAGAAGAAGAAAAAGGAGAAGAAGAAAAGGAAGAAGGACGGAGTAAAGAAGAAGAAGAAGAAGAAGAAGAAGAAGAAGAAGAAGAAGAAGAAGAAGAAGAAGAAGAAGAAGAAGAAGAAGAAGAAGAAGAAGAAGAAGAAGAAGGGGTGAAGGAGAAAAAAAAGAAGAAGGAAGAGGAGGAGGAGGAGATAAAATGTCCAGAAAACTTGAGGAAAAGACAATATTTAATAATGCATGTCGCGTGTTGAATGAAAGATAAGACAGGAGTTAAGTGCTCGAGAGATGTTTGACTAATACGTCCAAATATGTTTATATAGGTTGTAGGATGAGTTAGTTTCAGGAAGGACCATATTTCTATGAACATATTACGGTGAGATGTCATCATATAATGGCAAAGTAAACGTTCTATTGTCGTTTAAAGTGAACAAACGCCACAGGTATCTTACGTAAACAGCAGTGCTGTGGTAAGAGTCTAAAGATCCTATGTACACAGACAGGCAAGCACACGTAAATACACACACACACACACACATACGTAAGTGCGTGTACGTATTTTCTTCAAACACTTGTTGTAAAGTCTTGATATCTATAATAGTTATCTAGCTATTTTGTACTCAAATATATGTTTTTTTCATAAAGCCTAACACCATTTGCATTACATCATTTACAATTATGCCTGGTTGAAGTTGCATATCTACGTATGATCAAAATTTGAAGATAAAACAATAAAACAATAAAATAATATTTAAACGTTTGAGAATTGAATATGAACCTTTATTGAATTATAGCTTGCAGAGTTTAATCCCTTGAAAGCACGACCTTGTTTTCAAATCCTCTTGAAATGTTCAAAACATATTTTGAACATTCCTTGGAAAATTATTTCAATATTTTTTAATGGTTTGAATTTACACAGAGAAACACTCCTTTATGACGTCATAGAAATTGGCGTCATTACGACGTCATAGAAATTTTATTTAATCCTGTTTTATGCTCTAAATAGAGAAATTGGATTTACTCACATAACCTTTTTGTAATTGTCTGTCCTGTTATGTCCAATTCTATGTACGATCTTATGATTATAATAAAGAATTTACTTTGAAATGTTTCTATAATGATGTCATGATTATCAAATTAACTTCATCGAAAAAGCAAACCCATCTTGTTTGCTATTATTTCAACAACTTATACTGCCCACAGTGGGATAAACGTAGAGGGGATAAACAAGGACAGACAAAGGCGTAAAGTCAATTACATTGACCCCAGTGCATAACTGGCACTTAATTTATCGACCCCGAAAGGATGAAAGGTAAAGTCGATCTCGGCGGAATTTGAACTCAGAACGTAGTGGCAGACGAAATACATTTCGCCTGGTGTGCTAACGATTCTGCCAGCTCGCAGCTTTAACAAACACCAATATTGGTGAATATTTATTCACCGTGTCTTATCAGTTAATTACAACTAAACATTGTGATATTTTATCATCTGTTAAAGAGATAAATACTGCTGATATTTTACAATCGCCGATTGGGACGAGGTGGCAGAATCGTTAGCACTCCGGACAAGATGCATTTCTTAGCGGCATTTCGCCTGTCTTTACGTTTTGAGTCCAAATTCCTCCGTGGTCGACTTTGCCTTTCGTCCTTTCAGGGTCGATGAAATAAGTGCCATTTGAGCATTGGAATCGATGTAATCGACTCCCCCGTCTCCACGAAATTGCTGACCTTGTGGCAAAATTAGAAATCGATAGTTTACAATCATCGAATAGAGTTTAGGCATTTTTCAATCATGTGAAATTCTGGTAAGGTGTTATTCTTAGCATTTATATTAATCATCACAGAAAAACTCGCAGAAACGCCTTTATTCTTAAATGCGATGTTCAAATTTTTATTTAAGGATTTCTTTTCTCTTTTTTCCTAAAACACATCCATTAATGTCAGTTGTTCAAGTAGAAAATTACCATTTGGTATTTTCAATATTTCCATATTTTAACAAAAGCAGTGGTAATTTTACTCAAATTCTAAAGGACCATGTCCCCAACGTGTTGAAACCCACACTAAGCATAGAAAAAATATTTGATATAATACGAGTGTGGGCTGAACAGTTCACAGGTGACTATGACGAAGTGATGCTAGATTTGTGAAATCGTATGCATGAATTTCACCTCCGTTAATTAATAACTGCGTTGTTTCTTTTCAGGTAAACTGACATCTGAGTGTTCAAAACTTCAAAAATAACTGGAAGCAACAACAACAGCAGATATGCTGTCATCATCATTGCGATACTTGTTCCTAGCCAAATGTTTTTTTTCATGTTGGGGAACAGATGATAGTCATATGGGCCGAATCCGGAAAACAGGGAGGCTGTTCAAACAGTTCAAAGACACAGTCACACGAAGCAGCCATTGAAACCAAGACCTTGTGTGCTGGAGTGTTGTCCTGATGATACAAGACTCCTTTCATCAATTTTCCTGGGCGTTTGGTCATGATGGCCTTTCATAACAACCCCAGAAAGTTCGCATCATACTCGCCATTGATGGTGTGACACTTTTCAATAAACAATGCTTCTTGCGTCCACCTTAAAACTGAGGCCATCACCTTTCCTACGAAAGAAACGACCTTGGTCTTATCTAGGGAGGTGAAGAGGGGATTTTCTACTGCATAGATTGGCTCTTCGTCTCTGGCTCAACCTAACACTCATCCTGGCTTAGGAAAAGTTCAAGGAAACCGGCTGAATCTGCCGGAAGCAGTGTCAATTTATCAGTGATGTGATCGGCCTGTTAAACTTTTGATCAGGTGTCAGATGTGGCATCCACCGAGCAGAAACCTTCCTTATGCCAAGTTCAGAATATTTCAGTACAGCATATCGCTTCCAAATTTATGGCTGAGAGAATTGTCATGGCGCTGTTTTTCTTACAGACGGTGTCCACATGTGCGTCTGTCTGTGTGTGTGTGTATGGTGTTATGGTGTGTGTGTGCGTGTATATATGCGCATGTGTATATGTATACATGCAGAAACGCGTGTACATACCTTTATATGATTGTGTATGCACATGCATACAGAGACACATACACAAATGCACACACATATACGCACACACATCCAGACATTATACAGATGAGCCATATATATATATATATATATATATATATATATATATATATATATATATATATATATATATATATATATATAAATGAAATATTCAAACACTGAGATTTGAAGTTAGATGTCACTACTGTTCATATCATCTATGGATAAATTCAAAATTTGATGATATCACCAGTAGTAGCATGGGTGGAACGCAGTTATGATAGCTTTAAGGAGCTATGAAATTTGCACGAAGCGTAATGATGCTTAATGAGCATCTACCTGCTAGAAATAAGAGCCAAGTCTTAAATAATCCACCGTAGCGCACCAATATAACAGAGAAAAACAGTATGCGAGGAAAACAGAAAGAATTAAAACATTTAACAGCCCAAATAAAAATATTATGCAATTAGGGATATCCCCAAACCAGGTTTCGGCTTTTGGTTATTCAACCTTGAGTCTCGTCAGTGTGGACTACCAGTTTAAATCCTTGACTGTTCACGTTAGTCTCTGACTGTGCAACTGGTTTTGTTTTGCACCAAAATCAGAGCACATGGTGCGTAAAAATATATAAATGAAATATTCAAACATTGAGATTTGAAGTTAGATGTCACTACTGTTCATATCATCTATGGATAAATTCAAAATTTGATGATATCACCAGTAGTAGCATGGGTGGAACGCAGTTATGATAGCTTTAAGGAGCTACACACACCTCTTCTGTTTTGACCACCGATACTGTATCTCCTGTTATTTACCGTAATTCCGTAACGGCCACAAGTCAAAGGCTGATTGCTATAATGAGAAGTGTGCTTTGTCTAGAATACCTCCATCTTCTGTAAATATATACACCCGTTCAATCAATCTAGATTTAGACTTTAAATATAATGTTGAGCAAATATTGACGGAAAAGTTGATAATGACGATTAAAATAAATACACTACTACTACTACTACTACTACTACTACTACTACTACTACTACTACTACTACTACTACTACTTGAGGTAGTGGTGGTGCTGCTGCTGCTACTGCCGCATATATATATGTGTGTGTGTGTATATATGTATATGCATGTATCTGTGTATCTGTGTATGCATGTATGTATGTGCAAATATATGCATGTGCATATGTATATATGTATGGGCATATATATATATATATGTATACATGCATATCTCTATCTCTTTCTCTCTCACTCTATCTATCTATCTATCTATCTATCTATCTATCTATCTATCTATCTTTGTATATATATATATATATATATATATATATATGTGTGTGTGTGTGTGTGTGTGTGTGTGTGTGTGTGTGTGTTTGTGTGTGTGTGTGTGTGTGTGTGTGTGTGTGTGTGTGTGTGTGTGTGTGTGTGTGTTTGTGTGTGTGTGTGACATCATGATGTCAGCTTGGAAACGTATACAATACCCTTCCTATTCGGCAATTATTCCATGGAAAAAATCATAGGAGTCTTTTTATCTAAACGTATTTATATACAAACACGCGTATAAATGCTTGTTACGATAAATATCACCGAAATCTGTTTGAAATGTTTGAACGTACTTATCCTTATCGTAAACAAACTCAAATATGTCTTTACTATGAGTGACAAAATACCAAGGAAGTTCGATGTGGTATGGTAGTAGTAGTTGTCATGTTAGCTGGTCGTTTTGTTTTGCCGTTGCGAACCGTTGATTGTGTTTTTGTGTTGTCACAGCACTCTAGTCAGCTGCTTCTTCCGCTACTGTTTTCTGATGCCTGGAGTTCGCTGTCTGTTCCTAGTGACTAAAATGCACTGAATATATAGTGGCGCCAAAGATGAAATTGTTGTTTGATCAGGTTCCACGTGAGGTCCTAAATGGTCAGATATTTTGATGACGTAGGTAACATTATAGCGAATCGCGATCGTATTCTTGAATTATTTTTGGCATAGGATATTGTGACCCGGGTTCAATTGCTAAATATTCCTGTCACAGATTTATAACGTAATCGCTGAACAATATTAAACTCTAAATTTTAATTTTTGCTAGATTTAGTTTCATATAAGATATAAATAGTTCTATATATAGTTAGTTCAATATATATTTAGTTCTCTATAATTAATTATATGTAGAGCTGGTTCTATATAAACGATTCTCTATATAATAAGTTCTACATATGATTAATTCTGTATCTGATTACTTCGGTATATAATTAACCCTAAACATGATTAGTTCCCTATATAATTAATTTCGTATATGATATAATTAATCTGATGCAATTATGCTAGATCACTTTGGAATGCAGTAGAATCATAACACTTAACACTTCCTAGATGAACGACCAAATAATCTGAATATATTTGAATATATTTGAATATATACATATATACACACATATATATAGAAGCATATATACTTGTTTCAATCGTATACATGCATATGCTTATATATCATTTGTATTATATATATATATATATATATATATATATATATATATATATATACGACACGATTCTTTCAGTTTCCTTTTTCCAAATTCACTCATAAAGCCTAGAATGGTCTGAGGCTATAGTAGAAGACACTTGCCCAAGGTTCCATTTAGTCGAACTGAACCCAGAACTATGTGGTTGAGAAGCAAACATTTTACCACATTCTCACACACTTATATAAGATTATCATTACAAAAAAAAAAACAAGAAGTAAACGTAATTGTATTTACATGCCTTAAATATTTGTTTTTATAAAGCTTCCATTTTATATATTGTGTCAGTTGCAACACGTGATCTCATTAGAATTGTCACATTGAGAATGTTTCAGAGAGCAATGACCAAGAATGCATCTGTGTCATCAATTGTACTTAAACTTGTCATCATCTCGATCTTTCAACTACAGCTTCTCATAAAAATGTAGAATCGTGTGTGTGTATTACGTCATATAGTCAGTAAAATTCATATACAGCTGACAGATTATCGACGTTTCATATATTTTACCTTTTACATGTTTTAGTCATTGAACTGTGGTCATGCTGGTGTACCGTTTGAAGAGTTTTAATCAAACGAATCTGCTATAATCTCCTGAACGAGAGCTTTGGAGCCATCTCTGAACAGTTTCGATATCAACAAAACCATTAACAAGGGCCCGCTTGATATTCCGTAGAGCTTCTGGGGCAGAGTGAACCAGTTTGTACTCATACGAGAAAATCACTCAAAACAAAGTTTGGTTGTTATCATTATCATAAGGTCTGTGGGTACGAATTTTGTAAACCAATATTGTTGGAAAAGGAAAAGAATCAAGATTAAATGTAAGGATGCATAACTGAGTTTTTAAATGACTGAAATAAGTAATTAAAAATGCGACATTGAAACAACCTAATATATATATATGTGTGTGTATGTATGTGTGAGTGTGTGAGATTGTATATACATACACACATTCATCGACATGACTTGTTTTCTCAGGGGAACCAAGCGAAATATGTTGCACCATTATAAGATGAACAAATACAAGACATTGCCAAAGGAATACCGAACAGAAATTATAGCATCAGGAGATTGTTGCTTTAAACATTTTTCTCCTGTCTTCTTAAATCAAAATCTTTGTTGATACAAAAAAAAATATCACAAACAAACAAAACGCAATAATAACAAAACGTTGAAGCGATGTCTAGAAACCTTAAATCAAACATTTTCGAACGATAACAACGATTTTTACTTGCATATGTCATGTGAAACGAAACGCCACCCTCTTTATTCCCACCTCTAACCTTAAACTTATCTCTTTACGCACTGCGACATTATTTTACTGTTAGTGTAAAAAGTATTCTGTCTTTCAAAACTGTAAGCTTGACAGATATACATGTATGCAAACACATATGCACGCTTACATACACACACACACATACATATATATGTGTGTATATATATATATATATATATATATATATATATATATATATATATATATATATATATATATATATATATATATGTGTGTGTGTGTGTATGTGTGTGTGTATATATATATATGTGTGCATATCGATATGTTTATGTGTGTGTGTGTTTTATTTTTAATCCTCAGATATTAAAAATTGAGTCAAGGACAGACAGTTTTGTGTATGGCTCTTTTCGAAGTACAAAGAATAGTAATCACAGTTGGAAATGTGCGTGCGAAACTCACAACGACTGTTTTACTTTCCATATTCTGCCTAACATGTGTGTGTGTGAGAGTACGTAGAAAATTACTATACACAGATAGACGTAATGTATTTCGGAATAGGCGAAACTGGACCTAGTCTGGTGATTCTAGGGGCTATCATTGAGCGATTAACTCCTCTGTCAGTATATATATATATATATTGCGCTCTTCTTACAGTGTTAAGAGTTTTTTAACTCTTATTTGTAGCAATGTAGGTGCTTTAGTGTTCTTTTACTTTTCTATTCTTTTAGACGTTCTAGTCATTTGACTACGGCCATGCTGGAGACTCAGATTTGGTCTAAAGACATTTATACACTTACCATGTATGTCTCTCAGACATTTTGGGAGTATATTGAAGAGCTGTGGGCCCTTGAATCCCAAGCTATTGCAGTATCTGGTCCTGTATTTTGACGCAGAGAAGGGATTCCAGACACAATGTAACGACGCCTTATTCTGACGTTTGTATGACTTTCAAAGTCAATGTTTGGGACAAACCCTTCCAGAATCTTCCAGAGAGAAAAGTCTTACCCTACTGAGTTTTCCCAGTAGCTTTGAGGCTATCGTCTTCGTGCAGTTTCGCTGGACTGCTTGCTTCAAGTTCCGCTATATATTTTACACTGTGTGGTGACCATAGTTCGGAGCAATGAAGACGGCTTTGGACAAAAGTCCTCCAGAGGAATATTGAATTATGCCTTCTTTTATTTGTTTGTTGTTTGTTTCTCTTCACATATTCTTCGACTCTTATTCACGTAAGGTAAGCAGCAGAAAAACTAATAACAGTCACATGGGAAGAATATTAAATGAAACAAAAATCATATATAAATGTGTACGTATGTATGTTTGTGTATATGGATATATACATATGTACAAGCACGCATATATATAACTGTATGTATGGATAGATATGTGTATACATATATGTACTTGTAGCCACACGCGTTAAATACATACCCAATCATATATATATATATATATATATATATATATATATATACATACATACATACATACATACATATATATATATATATACATACACAAATATATATATATATATATATATATACATGCATATATGTAGAGCTTTATACTTATGTATACGTATATCATAAGTTTGTATGTATATGAATATATATGTGTGTGTGTGTATGTATGTTTAGACAGACACGTACATATACACATAAATGGAAACTTATGTATGACCACAAATATTTAAATAAAAATGTATTTAAACGCATGTACATACAACTATATATGTATATATCTGTATACACCTAAAGATATACATACTATACATTTTTACAGATTTATATATAAATATATATATTTATATACACTTATATATATACATATATATATATACATGCATATATTTATAAGTATATAAATATGTGTATGTTTTCTGTATATATATATATATATATATATATATATATATATATACACGTATAAATTTATGTTTGTATATATAACACGTATATATATATATAAATATATATATTCATACACACTTATAAACATATACATGCATACACATATGTATATACGTAAATGCACACACACACACACACACACATACACACACACGCGCGCACACACAAACACACACACACATACACAAACACACACAGAGTAATGAGTGAAAACAGTGGAAACCACTCAAAACCTCTCTGATTGCATTTGTTGCTGTCCAGCGTGTGTGTAGGAGTTGGAGCGAATTAACCTTATTAGACGTATGTTAACACAATTTTATATTTGGTACGAGACGCCGAATAAACAGAGGAAAACGCCAAGTCGAACAACCACAACAACAATAACAACAGCAGTATTTCTCATAGGTTACTACTACTACTGCTTCTGCTGCTGATGGTGATGATGATGATGATGTTGATGCCGATGATACTACTACTATTAATAATAATAATTATTTCAAAATTTTGCCACAAGCGTAGCTTGGCGGAGGTGGAGGATGAGTCGATTACATCGACCCCAGTCTTCAACTGGTACTTATTTTATCGACCCCCAAAGTCGACCACGGGGGAATTTGAACTCGGAACGTAAAGACAGACGAAATAACGCTAAACATTTCGTGCAACATGACAACGAATCTGCTATGTCGCCGCCTTACCACCACCACCACCACTACTACTACTACTACTACTACTACTACTACTACTACTACTACTACTACTACTACTACAGATGTTTATTGGTCACAAGGGCTGACATGAAAACAGATAGGGACAATACAAAACAAGGGATACGTCGGGTTTAACACAAAAATCGAATAAACAATAAAATAACAAAAACACTTAACATTGCAACAAATCAATAAAATCCCCAAAAGGAGTTAGT